>NC_044923.1:20633509-20705849 GCF_003576645.1 Ipomoea triloba | reverse complement strand
TTCACTTGCTTCTTTTGGATAAAGTTACTCTTTTTATGTTCCCATCATTCCTTGTTTGGGGAATCTGACCACTTCAGGATTGGTGCACTTCTTGACCGTTTGTGGTGGAGGTCTGACGTGTCATCCACTTCCGTCCATTTTGAAACCTCCCACTTAGCACCTCTTCAATATTTTATCTCCATGATATTCTTCTTCTCCAAACTTAGAGTATTTTATCTGCACATGTTGACTAACATTCAGCCTCTTGGAGAAGTGCCGGTTTATCGAGACCATAAAAGATGTCTCGACCACTTGATGTTTCAATCCCATGTATCGAGAGGTCTATCTCTCGAATATTCTTTACGTCTCGAACTCGATAGGTATATCGAGAGGTCCTTACCTCTCGAACTTGGCTTGTGTCTCGAGACTTAGTTGATGTCTCGTAGACCCTTATTCCTCCAGAGTTGTCTCGTGCCTGCTTCTGATCTATCTGTTTGCTTACAACACGAAAACTTCTAAGTTGTTCAAACAAGTTTACCTTAAGCTTAAATATTTCCCGAGTTGAGCTCAAATTACCCGGTTGTATTTTCGCTCTTAGTTTACTTATCGAACTTACATTGTTTTGCCTATGTATCGAGACTTGGGGATTCTTACTTAACAGTTGGTATCATCAAAACCTATTACATGATGTTCCTAACACACAGCAAAATGGCATAGCCGAAAGGAAAAATCGCACACTCAAAGAAATGATTAATGCAATGTTGATTAGTGCAGGTGTTCCTGACTCCCTGTGGGGAGAAGCTGTGTTAACAGCAAACTTCATTCTGAACAGAGTACCCCACAAAGGGTTTGATAAAACCCCTTATGAGTTGTGGAAAGGACATGCCTCAAATCTCAATTATTTCAAAGTGTGGGGGTGCTTGGCAAAGGTGGGACTTCCGTCCTTCAAAAGGCCCACTTAGGGCCTAAAACCTTTGATGCCATTTTTGTTGGTTATGCAGAAAATAGCGCTGCATACAGATTTATGTGCTTAGAAAACCGTGCGATATGTGAATCTAGAGATGCTATCTTCTTTGAGCACATTTTTCCCCTAAAGAATACTCACAATGTACCTGACGAGAACATTCTAAGGAATGAACATGCTCTACTACCTATGTCTAGCTTTGCAGATGAGCCTGATGAGCCTAGAAGAAGCAAACGTTCTAGAACTGAGAAAAGTTTTGATCCTGACTTCATAACCTTTCTAACTGAATTAAAAGACATAAATGAATTGTGAGACCAATTCGTCTGTCAGTTAGTGTTAGAAGAAGAACCAAAAACTTTTGAAGATGCTATGCGCTCAGTTGACTCCATGTTGTGGAAGGAAGCAATCCAGAGTGAACTAGACTCCATACAATTTAATCACACTTGGGAATTGGTAGACCTACCTAAAGGTTGTAAGCCAATTGGTTGTAAGTGGATATTCAAAAGAAAGCTAAGACCAGATGGGTCTATAGAAAGATTCAAAGCCAGGCTAGTAGCCAAAGGTTACACCCAGAGATTTGGTGAAGATTATTTTTATACATATTCACCTGTAACAAAAATTTCAACTATTCGTGTTTTGTTTGCCCTAGCATCCTTACACAGGTTGATAGTTCATCAAATGGATGTGAAAACAGTGTTCCTTAATGGTGATCTAGAAGAAGAGATCTACATGAAACAACCTCATGGGTGTGTGGCTCCTGGTCAAGAAAGAAAGGTATGTAGACTCAAGAAATCTATGTATGGTTTATAACAAGCACCAAAACAGTGGTATGAAAAGTTTCATAAAACTTTGATAGGCCTAGGTTACACAACTAACCGGTCAGATGCTTGTCTGTATACCAAAGAGGTTGAGTCCAATACTGCCATTATATGCCTTTATGTAGATGACATGCTGATTTCAGCTCACACATAGAAGCCATTAATGAGACCAAGAGAATTCTATGTACTAAGTTTGACATGAAGGATTTGGGTGAAGCCGATGTCATACTTGGGGTAAAGGTTCACAAAACCGACAAAGGCTACCTTTTGTCACAAAGCCACTATACAGAGAAATTGTTAAAGAAATTTGGTAGTTTCGATGTAACACCAGCTAAAACCCCGTATGATCCAAGTGTCAAATTATCAAAGTCCATGGGAAATAGTGTTTCTCAAGAAGAATATGCAAAAATAATTGGGAGCCTAATGTTCTTAATGAACTATACTAGGCCTGATATTGCATTTGCAGTAAACAAGCTTAGTCGATTTACTCACAACCCAAGTGGTCTACACTGGAATGCACTCAATCGAGTGCTACGGTATCTGAGAGGTACCATGGACTGGGGACTTAACTATATTGGTTTTCCAGCCGTGATGGAAGGGTACTGTGATGCAAACTGGGTCAATGACAGTGAAGATGTTGTTGGAAATTTGCACTAAAATGACATTTTAAGTGGCCATTTTGTGGTATAAATATATGTGGGTCCACTTTCGATTTTGGGTCGGGTCAAAGTGGATTCGGGTTCTTCGTTCTTAGACGAAGAGATCGATATATTATACGCTCAAAATGGATAATGGGTGAATGAGAAATTGATTGTCAAAGTAGACCCATTTGAGATGGAATTCAAGTGTGGAAAAGCTTATGTAGTTTGTCCCACATTGGTTTGGAATGAACTTTTGCACCACTATATATACAAGGGACTTTTTATGACTAAGTAACTTGTATAGCATAGATGCTCTCTCTCGCGCGCAGGGGGGGGGTGCAAATCAAATCCCAAAATGAGTTCGAAAGGCTTGAACTCGTGTGCGTTGGCACCTACGGGCACGAATGTCGTCCGGAAAATTGGCAGGCCTTGTGAGCTAAGTTATGCCATATTTTCGAACGAGTTTTCCATCTCAGACCATATGATATGAGATCGAATTGATCTCTCGCTTGAGACATCTAATACACTGACCTCTCGAGAGGTAGTTCAATGTCTCGAACCAAGTCGCGTACAAGGGCGATATCGCGCAGCCCGGAACTGTCTCGCGGACCAATTTGATGTCTCGCTGTAGTGCGATGTGTCGAAGCTAGCACTTCTCGACGTCTCGCGGCACGAGCTATGTCTCGAAGGTACGCAGATATGAACGATGTCTCGAACAGCGACTTTGGTGACCTCTCGATTGCGACCGTTCACCTACTGGATCCGTTCAGAAATGACTCTTAATATTACGGAATTAATATGATTAATTCCAATCATTATTTCAGAGTTTATTTCTTGATTAAATGGATTAGTAGTGGGTGTAAATAGGTTGCTAGTAGGTGGAGGTTACGAATGGGAATTAAATGCCAGATTTAATGCAATGATCCCATCCTTCACTATATATTCGTTGTGAGCAGCAGGTTTGAAAATGACACACCAAGAACACACGAATACACTGTTTTCTCCCTCAAAACCCTGCTCATATTTCCTTCAAGCCATCTGCGTTCATCCCATGGTTTAGTTCGCTGGGTCCAAGTTTGTGTGCTCAAACGGCGGATCGTAGCACGTTTTATCTTGGGAAGCCTAGGCCGTAACATTCCAGCACCTCGGGAAGCGGCAAATAAGGTTTTAAGGATAGTGACAACACGACTCGTGCTTCCAACCACCCCGAAGGCCATACAGTTCACCTTGCCCGTATCTTCTAATCCTTTGTGGATTATTTCCGTGTAATTGTTCAATCCTACGTGGATTATTATTTTTCCTTGTAATTTGTTTTGTTTTCGTTTTTCCAATTTCTTGTATTTCCGATTGTCAGAGAGGACTTTCTCTAATAATCTTAAAACCTTATATCTTCTTCTACTCCTTCTGACTTTCAGATTTCTGGAAAGAAATGGAAAACGTGTTGCCGGTAGCCAACCTTGGAGATGAAAATCCTAATGTTGTCGAAAACAACAGCGGGGGGAATGGCAACAATGTTGCACAATCCCAGGCACCAATGAACGTAGGTTCACAAGGGGGTGTCAGTTCGGGGGGGTATATCCCCACGATGAGGGTACCTACGGTACCAAGTGGTTCAGCTGAAAAGCCGGACAAGTTTTCGGGAGCATTTTTTCAAGAGGTGGCAGCAAAAGATGCTGTTTTACCTCGCTACTCTCGGCTTGTCAAGGTTCTTGACCGAGGCGGTTCCAGTGGTTAAGGAACAAGACCCTCACTCTGTAATGGTTGTTGGGCTTTGGAAGGATTCTGACTTCCTTTGCCGCAACTACATTCTGAATGGGTTGGTTGACTCCCTTTACGATGTTTATCGTAAAATTGGCACGGCTAAGGCACTGTTGGAAGCTTTGGACCACAAGTACCGAAGCGAGGATGCCGGGGCCAAGAAATTTGTTGTTGGCAGGTTGTTTGATTTCAAGATGGTGGATTCAAAAACTGTGCTGAGTCAAGTTGAAGAGTTGCAATTACTCTTTGACGAGATTCGTGATGAGGGCATGCCGATTAGTGAAGCCTTCCAAGTGGCGTCCATGATCCACTTGCTGCCTCCGGGATGGAAGGACTTCAAGAACTACCTGAAGCACAAGCGGAAGGAGATGAGCCTGGAGGACCTGATCCAGCGACTCCAAGTCTAGGAAGGAAACAGGACCAGTGATGGAAGAGGACCTCTCGTGGGAGGTGCCAAAGCCAACGTGGTGGAGCACGGACAAAGCTCCAAGAAGGGCAAGAAAAAGCTGGGTCCGAAAGGTGGTGTTTCCAAGGGCAAGTTCCAAGGAAAATGCTACAATTGTGGCAAGATGGGCCACAAGTCGATGGAGTGCAAGGCTCCAAAGAAAAAAAACAAGGGTTCTGAAGCCAACATGGTTGGTGATATGAGCCAAAAAGTGGCTGATATTAGCCTTTCGGCTATGGTCACGGAGGTGAACCTGGTGGGCTCCAACCCGCGCGAGTGGTTCATCGACACGGTGCAACCGGGAGATGTTCAGCACCTTTGAGGCCGTTAAGGGCGAGAAGGTCTGGATGGGAAACTCTGCTCAGTCCAATGTTGAGGGCGTGGGCAAGGTGATTCTGAAGATGACTTCCGGGAAGGAACTAACATTGAATAATGTTTTGTATGTTCCGGACCTTAGGAAGAATCTTGTTTCTGGCTTGTTATTGAACAAGCATGGATTCAAGATGGTCTTCGAATCTGACAAAGTAGTTTTGTCAAAGTTAGTGATGTTTGTTGGTAAGGGCTATGTAACTGACGGGCTTTTTAAGCTCAATGTAATGCCGATTATCAATAAAAGCAAAGTTAATTCCGTTTACTTGCTTGAGTCTTCCAATTTGTGGCATGGTAGACTAGGTCATGTTAATTTTAATTCTATGCGTAGATTAATTAGCATGAACCATATCCCTAATTTTCAAGTTAATACAAATAAGTGCGAAATTTGTGTTGAGGCAAAACTAATGAAACCTCCCTTCAAATCGGTTGAAAGGGAGACTGAGCCACTAGAATTGGTACATAGCGATTTGTGCGATTTTAGATCGATTCAAACGAGAGGTGGTAATAAATATTTTATCACGTTTATCGATGATTGCACACGTTTTTGCTATGTGTATTTGCTAAAGAGCAAAGACGAAGCCAAGGAAAAGTTCATTCTTTATAAGGATGAAGTGGAAAACCAACTTAATCGAAAGATTAAAAAGGTTAGAAGTGATAGAGGTGGTGAGTACGAAGTACCTATCGGTGACTTCTGTGCGAGTGTTGGAATAATACACGAGCGTACTGCACCTTATGCACCTCAATCGAATGGTATCGCCGAACGAAAGAATCGTACATTGAAAGAGATGATGAATGCGATGCTTATAAGTTCGGGCCTACCTCAAAGCATGTGGGGTGAGGCGATTTTGACAAGTAATTACCTTTTGAATAAGGTACCTCACAAGAAGCTCGATAAGACTCCTTATGAGCTGTGGAAAGGTAGGAAACCTTCCTACCAATACCTCAAAGTGTGGGGGTGTCTTGCCAAAGTTTTGGTTCCAACACCAAAGAAAATAAAGATAGGTCCAAAGACGGTGGATTGTATCTTTATTGGATATGCACACAATAGTAGTACTTATCGGTTCTTAGTACACGAATCCCATAATCCGGACGTACATAAGAACACTATAATTGAATCAAGGAATGCAAGTTTCTTTGAAAATGTATTTCCTTGTAGGTCTAATGAAAGACCAAGTACGTCACTTCGAGAGGTCGAGAGACCTAGTGCGTCACTTCGAGAGGTCGACAGACCAAGTACGTTACTTCGAGAGGTTAACTGTAACACCCCAATTTTCAACTCTTACATTTATTACAAAATCCCTAATAATACATCGCGGAAGCTTACATCTAACCAGCAGAAAACTGGGTGTTACCGCCACGCTTAGGTATCTCTCCTATACCCAAACGTTAAGGCTAAACTTACAACATCGACATCCACTTCCATCCTGTTCAGAGCTCATCGGGCTACTGGAGCCCACACTAGACAACATCTGTTAACAGAAAACACATTGAAGTGTAGTTAGCGCGACGGCTAAGTAAGGGAAATCCATTGTCACTTAAAAGTAGACAAAGGTTTGAAAACACAAATAACTTGGAAGTTCGTAAAGTTTTTACCCATGATTTGAAAACCTACCTGCAACCAAATGATTCACAGATAGTATAGTAGCGTATACACGTTAAATCATGTAAAGTTTTTCTCAGTTAAATACAATGGCATAACTGCCGCTCAAAATCATTTTCATGTCTTTCAGACGAATTTGCAAGCCTTCTCATTTCCAGGAATTTCATCATTTTCACGATACACGCGTGAATTTTCACAACCATACTTGACATCTTCACAATATCCCATTTTCTCAGACATCACTCGACTAGTTTCTTGGAACTAGTATCACATATCTCATCATAGTCATTGATTCAACCATTACTTGTGAAAACTCGACTTAGTTTCATTTCAAAGTATGAGGCCTTATAGGAAATGTTGAATATTCCTTGTCGTTAACCGATTGAACCTGGAACATGGGCTTGCGGTCATTACCCAAGTTCTCTTCTCGGTCCCTTGGACGATGGTTCATTAGAATGGCCCCTAGTGTGGCCCCGCCTAGGTCCATTAAAATGACACCAACCCGGAGACGACGGAGTCAATACGCTTAAGTGTGCACACCCCCACAGTCTAGCCATACATGAGTGACGTAGAGACTTGGCGAATAGACTTCGCCTAAGTACGAATACAACCGTACATATTTCAATGACAACCTTCGGTAATTATAGTCCGAGGTAAAAGACAACAAGGTCCTCGTAACTCCTTGAAACTAAGGTTTTGTTCATTTTAACGTCATTTTCTCATCATTCCAGTAAGGTACACACTCACTAAAAATGGTATTTTCCTTTTTAAAATAAGGTTTTGACAACCTACGTACCAAAATAGCATACGTTTTTCAACGTAAGTTTTCATAAACATTTTACTTGCCCAAAGGCTTTTCAAGCATAGCTCAAGTACGAGCAAAAATTGGAAGAAAACACAGCTGAACACAAGCTGGTCACTCATCGGATACTTATATATTCTACTAACACTACATATCTCCATTCCCAATACTTATTCCTTATCATGAACTTCAGTCCATCTTACAATCCAATCATCATCAGTAATCCATAATCATGGTTCCACCATTAACTAATAATAGATAGTTATCCTTGTCACTATCGACATCAACAACTTCCACCATGATCAACACCATTAGATCATAACTTGAGGATATCGCACATCCATAATTGATACTTAGTCACCCATAATCCAACAATTGACCTTAATCACTGATACTTAGTCACCCATAATCCAACAATTGACCTTAATCACTCTTAAGCATTAATTATTGTCATTAGTAACTACCTTAATCACTCTTAAGCATTAATTATTGTCATTAGTAACTACTAACCTTGTAATTAAGCATTAATTATTGTCATTAGTAACTACTAACCTTGTAATCCATTATCGACAACAAGTCAACAACATTATAACATCATTATCAAGTCATCGAAAGTATTAACACCATTATTAACCATAATCCATAATTATCCATTAATCTAAACCATTAATTCATAATCACCAATTCATAACTCATGTACCATAATTATAGAATTATATATCACCACCATAATTATAATTCAACATTTTAGCTCAACAACATAATGACATCACCATCATCAATAACGTTATCCATCATTCCATCATCCTCATTTAATTCCATCATTGATCCAATCTTTAATCATAATCCTTATGAGCTCATAATCTTCATAACTTTCCTTATTTATTAATAAGAATAATAGTTCCTAATAACCATTTTAATCACTAATCACCACCCTTAACCATAATTCATAATTGATTTCCACCTTAAATCAATAAACCATAACCCATATGCATAATTACCCTCATTAGTCTTAACCCATTCATATTGTAATCCTTACTTATTTATGATGCACATAACTCATATTTAGTCCACAATTTCTCACCTTCAACAACTTACTCATCTATACTTAACATAAATCTTTAGTCCTTAGTCCAACATTATCCTCATCACTAGGCTTCAACGTGAACCAAATCACCATAATTAATCATTAAGTACTCTTAATCATCACCTTAATCCACCATCATTAATTAACAAAATTCATTATTGCCCATAAATCACCATTAAACTTTAAGTACCCCTTAAACCCATCGTTAATATACTCATAAGCTATTAATCATCCAAGAATCACCATCTCATAATCTATTTGCCAACATCCATATTCATAACAACTTTAACAACACCATTAATGACAACTCACCAACACAACATTTTGTACATATATATTATGTAAAATACAATTACATATATATTATTCATACCACATGTACATAACAAATTTCACTTAGATCTCATCATATTTCAACCAAACAATCAATTATCCAATTTCAAGTGACTAAACCAACTTAAGGGATTCCTTACCTCAACCGGGTTACTAGTCTTGTAGAAGACTCTTGGAGTTGATTTCCCCAATTTCACCTTAAAACCCTAGGATTCCACCAACAACATAACACATAATTTAAGAAATCTTAACTTAGATTCATGATCTAGAAAGGAAAACAAAGCTTTTGAACCGATTAAAATAGAAATTTACCGAACAAATTGCGATTGGAGCTTGAAACTTTGCTTCTCTCTCTCTCTCTCTCTCTCTCACGGAATTGGCGTGAAGAAATGGAAGAATGAAATGAAATTCTTCTTCTTCCTTATCATATATACATATATACGTAATATTATATATATATATATAATAATAATAATAATCATAATACTAATAATAAAATATATGGAATGCTTATCCAAACTCATCTCTTAAAATTAATATTTTAATCATATGGTAAAAATTGTGACACTTGTCACTACCTTGTGGTTCCAAAAATAAAATCTTCCAACTTATCAGTTGTGGTCCAAACANGAGCCCGAGTTGAGACGTAGTAAACGGGTGAGAGTTGAAAAATCATTTGGTCCCGATTTTCTAACTTACTTGTTAGAGTATGATTCGAATACTCTAACTTGTTTGATAGAAAATGAACCAGATTTTCTCTCTTACTTGATTGAAAACGAACCTCGGACTTATAAAGAAGCTGTGACTTCTACGGAGGGTCCAATATGGAAGGAAGCGATCAAAAGTGAAGTGGATTCTATCCTACAGAATCACACTTGGGAACTTGTTGATCTTCCTCCAGGATGTAAACCTTTAGGATCCAAGTGGGTCTTTAAAAGAAAAATGAAACCAGATGGTTCCATCGAGAAGTATAAGGCTCGACTTGTAATCAAGGGTTACAGGCAACGAGAAGGCCTTGATTACTTCGATACGTATTCTCCTGTGACGAGAATAAACTCCATTAGGATGATCCTTGCCATAGCCGCATTGCGGAATTTGGAAGTTCATCAAATGGATGTGAAAACGGCTTTCTTGAACGGTGAATTAGATGAGGAAATCTATATGGACCAACCCGAAGGGTTTGTGGTTCCAGGCCAAGAAAAGAAAGTATGTAAATTACTTAAATTGCTCTATGGTTTGAAACAAGCGCCTAAGCAATGGCACGAGAAGTTTGACCACTCGATGTTAACTAATGGGTTCAAAATAAACGAAAGTGACAAATGTATCTACGTTAAGGAAATGGTAGATGGCTACGTCATTCTTTGTTTATATGTGGATGATATACTCATCATTGGCAGTAATGATCGAATGATCAAGTCTACCAAGAACATGTTAAATGCAAGATTTGACATGAAGGATATGGGTTTGGCTAATTTAATCCTCGGGATTAAAATCATTAAAAGACCTGATGGTCTTGTGTTGAGCCAATCTCATTATGTTGATAAAATCCTTGAAAAGTTTAACAAGGATGATAATCAATTGGCTAATACACCGTTTGATACAAACGTTCAATTAACCAAGAACCACGGAGAGTGTATTTCTCAAGTAGAATATGCTCGGGTAATTGGTAGTTTGATGTATCTTATGAGTTGTACAAGGCCGGATATTGCCTTTGTTGTTAATAAACTTAGCAGGTATACTAGCAATCCCGGTGTGATTCACTGGAAGGCAATAGTAAGGGTTATGAGATACTTGAGGTATACTCGTGATCTCGGACTGCACTATGTAAGATATCCTGCTGTACTCGAAGGGTATAGCGATGCTAGCTGGATATCTAACATTAAGGATTCTAAATCCACGAGTGGTTATGTGTTTACACACATTAAGGATTCTAAATCCACGAGTGGTTATGTGTTTACACTAGCCAAGGATTCTAAATCCACGAGTGGTTATGTGTTTACACTAGCCGGTGCAGCCGTTGCATGGAAATGTTATGTGTTTACACTAGCCGGTGCAGCCGTTGCATGGAAATCTTCCAAGCAAACAGTAATAGCTAGATCCACAATGGAATCAGAAATGATTGCCTTGGTAATAGCTAGATCCACAATGGAATCAGAAATGATTGCCTTGGACAAGTGCTGTGAAGAGGCTGAATGGCTACGCCATTTTTTGGAAGATATTCCTACATGGAAAAGACCTGTACCTCCAATTTGTGTGCATTGTGATAGTCAAGCAACATATTGGGAGAGTAAAGAGTCAAATTTATAATGGTAAGTCTAGACATATGCGTTGTAGACATAACACCATTAAACAACTCCTCGCAACTGGTGTTGTCTCGATTGACTTCGTGAGGTCAATAGACAATATAGCGGATCCGCTAACCAAAGGGTTGAGCAAAGAAGTTGTCGAGAAGTTGGCACGAGGAATGGGTCTAAAGCCCTTGGACTAAAAATTCCATAGTGGATACCCAACCTAGCTGGCACCTAGGTTCAATGGGACAACTAAATTATGGAATAGCGTGTCACTGTGGGGGTCCCTAGACTCCCTACCACTCCTCGTTAAAACAGTGACTCCCGATCGAGGCTAGCACATTAGTGCTTTAATGATTCGAGTGTATTTGACATATGTTATGTATGCAATGTCAATTGACATATGTTGAGTTGCGGGAAACTCGAGAAAGAATCACCTATGTGAGAGAGAAGTGAGGGTCGCTTCAAAGGAGAATTGAAGGGGCTTAATTCTTTAGAAACTCTTGCAGAACCAGGAATGGTGTCCCACGACCAAAATGGGCACAGTCATGAGAACAAAATGTGGTTGGAAGGTTCCTGTGTGAGATTTGTCAATGTCTACACAAACGGTAGTCGGTTCAAAGACATCGTGTTCTACCGTACAGCTAGTAGAGTACATAGATCTCATGAGGCAAGGTTCAAAGGGTTACACCTACCTTTGCTATGCAGGAATCAACCGTTGAACGCAGTTGTTTCCGTTTTCTAAAATACCCTTGAAAATCATTTTCATTCATGTGGGGGATTGTTGGAAATTTGCACTAAAATGACATTTTAAGTGGCCATTTTGTGGTATAAATATATGTGGGTCCACTTCCGATTTTGGGTCGGGTCAAAGTGGATTCGGGTTCTTCGTTCTTAGACGAAGAGATCGATATATTATACGCTCAAAATGGATAATGGGTGAATGAGAAATTGATTCTCAAAGTAAACCCATTTGAGATGGAATTCAAGTGTGGAAAAGCTTATGTAGTTTGTCCCACATTGGTTTGGAATGAACTTTTGCACCACTATATATACAAGGGACTTTTTATGACTAAGTAACTTGTATAGCATAGATGCTCTCTCTCTCGTGCAGGGGGGGGGGGTACAAATCAAATCCCAAAATGAGTTCGAAAGGCTTGAACTCGTGTGCGCCGGCACCTACGGGCACGAATGTCGTCCGGAAAATTGGCAGGCCTTGTGGGCTGAGTTATGCCATATTTTCGAACGAGTTTTCCATCTTAGACCACATGAGATCGAATTGATCTCTCGTTCGAGACATCTAATACACTAACCTCTCGAGAGGTAGTTCAATGTCTCGAACCAAGTCACGTACAAGGGCGATATCGCGTAGCCCGGAACTGTCTCTAGGACCAATTTGATGTCTCGCTGTAGTGCGATGTCTCGAAGATAGCACTTCTCGACGTCTCGCGGCACGAGCTATGTCTCGAAGGTACGCAGATATGAACGATGTCTCGAACAGCGACTTTGGTGACCTCTCGATTGCGACCGTTCACCTACTGGATCCGTTCAGAAATGACTCTTAATATTACGGAATTAATATGATTAATTCCAATCATTATTTCAGAGTTTATTTCTTGATTAAATGGATTAGTAGTGGGTGTAAATAGGTTGCTAGTGGGTGGAGGTTACGAATGGGAATTAAATGCCAGATTTAATGCAATGATCCCATCCTTCACTATATATTCGTTGTGAGCAGCAGGTATGAAAATGACACACCAAGAACACACGAATACACTGTTTTCTCCCTCAAAACCCTGCTCATATTTCCTTCAAGCCATCTGCATTCATCCCCCGGTTTAGTTCGCCAGGTCCAAGTTTGTGTGCTCAAACGGCGGATCGTAGCACGTTTTATCCTAGGAAGCCTAGGCCGCAACGTTCCAGCACCTCGGGAAGCGGCAAATAAGGTTTTAAGGATAGTGACAACACGACTCGTGCTTCCAACCACCCCGAAGGCCATACAGTTCACCTTGCTCGTATCTTCTAATCCTTTGTGGATTATTTCCGTGTAATTGTTCAATCCTACGTGGATTATTATTTTTCCTTGTAATTTGTTTTGTTTTCGTTTTTCCAATTTCTTGTATTTCCAATTGTCAGAGAGGACTTTCTCTAACAGATGTATGCTCAACAAGTGGATATGTATTCACTATGTGCGGGGCAGCTATATCGTGGAAATCGACTAAACAGTCGTGTATAGCTAGGTCGACTATGGAAGCAGAGTTCATAGCTCTTGATCTAGCTAGCCAAGAAGCCGAGTGGCTAAGAAATTTATTGGCAGATGTGCCGTTGTGGGGGAGTCCCACGCCCTCTGTGCCTATACATTGTGACTCCCAAACTACGATTTGTGTTGCAAAAAACAGTGTCTATAATGGGAAGAGAAGACATATAAGAGTTAGACATGAATCTGTGCGACCGTTAATACTAAATGGGGTTATCACAATGGAGTTTGTGAAATCTAAGAGGAATATTGCAGACCCTCTCACGAAAGGGCTAAATCGAAAAGCCATCCTTGAAACATCAAGGGAAATGGGTTTAAACCCCATGAGGTAAAGAATTCATGATAGATCCCACTTCGGTGGTCAAACGAAGTCATGGAAAGACATACACCAAAAGTTATGGATATGAGTAACCATAACTTACTCTGTAGCCTCCTATGGGTGGTCTATTTTGAGATAGACTTGACAAAGCTAAAAGTCTAAGTGAGGTTAGACTTAACAGGGATTTCTTATAGTCAAAGAGTTTTGACTGTCGAGAACCTTTAAATAGTTAAAGTTGATGTGAATGCTTGAGTTCAAAATTTACCTGACCTGCGAGTTCAAGAGACATCTCACTCACAGGGAAGAAATTACTCAACGTTACACATGTTAGTTCAAGCTACATGCACTGATATCAAATCAGCTCTTATGTTTTGCTCAGATTATTCTTGGTTTCGCCTTTCTTCTTTAAATGTGTGGGGGATTGTTGGAATGTAACACCCCCAGATTTTCCATCATACTAAAAGGCATAATTAATCATAATTACTAATTTCCCAAAACGGAAGCGCATAAAATCCAGAGGTGCTACTCCACACCTAAGTTTATTACAACTTAGATGCTAAGGTAGTCTTTACATCTACTATCCTTATTAATACATACTATTACTGCCTTACATCCCAGTAATATACAACTCAAAAACCATAGTGATCTCTATCATCAAGAGTAGATCCATTTTCTCTTCTATCGCTCTCGGATATCAAGATCTATTCCATACCTGAAATTCATTTGGAAAACAGAATTAGCACATAGTGCTAAGTAATCCCTACTCCACCGTGTAAAATCATGGTTTTGGAAAATAGTTTTATTCTTTGTTTTCGAAAAACAGTTCATTTCACATGATAACCCATTTTCAACAAGATTTCTCATATAAGAGATATTCATTTCCTCATTATTGTTTCAAAGAAAATATGTGCCAATAATCACAATTTCCACCTGTATACACAATATCATACTCATAATCATACCCATACTCATACTCGTACTCATAATCATATAAACATTTAAATAGAAATAACCAGCTTTTACCATAATAACGTTAAAGATATTCCGATTAACACCACAATTTCCTTCTCGTTTCCACCACCTCACCACAACCTAGTTATTCCAACTAGGGGAAGCAGATCTAGGACCTTTAGTGTGCACACCCCTTGTCGGGATTCCAAGCCCGCAGGTTAGTCACTAGCTCTAGTAACCCTGGATCTGTTTCTACAAGGTTACTCAACGTGGTTAACACCAATCACTTCAGGGCCCAATGTTTGTGAATCCATTGTGAATGTTAAAAGGAATAGTCTCCAACCTCACACCATAATTTCATTTTATCTCATTCTTTACTTTCTCACATAACACACTTTAAATAGTATAAACCTACCTTCGTGTATGGTGTTGTCTCTCAAAACATTTTGCTCAACACATTTCCCATCATCACACTACACATATGTATATATGCATTTAACATAACATTTTCCACATTTATGCATACTCACATAAAGTACACATACCGCACATATATACAGAGATACAACCTTTATTTAATTATACATATATACTCATATATGTACATATATATATATAGTTTAAACACACACACATCACACGTGTATATATATATATATATACTACACACATAAATATATATACTACACGTATATACATAGGTTTCATATACATAATACCACCTCCTTATAAGAAAATTTCAGCTTGGCGCAGTCTGAAAGATTGAGCCGGTAAAGATAGTTCCCGAACTCTTTTTCACTTGAAATTTTTATGGTAGAACCCTAACTCATAGTACTTGATGTCCATAAAAAGTTTTGGTCATTTTGGTTCACGAATTAACACAGAAAATTCCATTTTTGCCCTTGGCAGTGTGCTGTCCGGAATTTTCTTCTCTCTGGACCAGTTTTGGAAAATAATTCGGAAACCATACTTATACTACTCCAAAAATTATGAAATTTTATATGTAGGTTCTACACTTATAAAACTACATGTATAAAAAAATATTGGATCAAAATACTTTACCGATTTTTCCCAGAAATTCTCGGAAGTTACAGCCAGAAATCTGTCTTAGTTTCTTGTCAATATTTTCACAAGTGTAATAATAATATTACACGTATATATGTATATATATAAGATTCTACATATTTATACAAGTCTTCTTCATATATTCACCACAACATATCATACCCATATCTACACATATACTCTTGCTATACCACAATCACACCAAATTTCATCTACTAAAATCTTTATATCCATACTTTATCAAGAAATTCATGAATATCATGGTGGAAAAAGGTTTTGGTGGACATAAAGATTACCTTATCTTCTTGAAAATGTTACTAACTTCCTCTAGATGCTCACTCTTCCACTTCCTTTGGTTCTTCTACACAATCCATAAATTATCCACAACATACATAATATTAGATCCTTGAGAACACTAACTATACTAAAATAATCAGTAAAATAGGATTTTCTTACCTCAAAATTTTCCTACAAATCCTAGGAAGTATATAACATCATAACCACATAGTTTAAGAAAACTATACTTGGATTCAAGATCTAGGACGGAGGACAAAACTTTTGAACCGATTAAAATAGAAATTTACCGAACAAAGATGATCTTGATATGGAAAACCCTAGTTGTTGAAGCTTGAACTCAAGAATGAAGATGAAATATTCTCTCTTGTTTTCCTCTTGGAAATTTCGAATTTTTGAGGGGAAAATGGATAAAATTGAAGACTTAAGCTAGTTATATCAACTCTAAAATAATATAATAATAATACATGGTGAAAATTAGTGACATGTGTCACTTTCTAGTGGTAAGTAGAATAAATATCTTAGCTTATACTGACCGGGATTGAAACAGATGAATTCTCAGTAGAAAATAATCTAAATCCAAAAATTTTGAAACCAAAAATTTTATCTCAAACTAAACCTCAAAATTGGGCTAAGTTCGGTACACCGCGAAATTTAGCGATGTACGATCAAAATAAATTTTCGCTACTATGAGCTGATTTAATTAAATAGGAAATTCAAGAATAATAGTATGGTGTCTAATAATTAATTTCCTAGGACAAACGGGTCCGAACACAAGCTTCCAAAAATTTTACGGTTCGTGACCGGTACGTACGATCGCAGCGTATTGGGAATATTTATTAAAATAATAATGTTAGGAAAATACGGGGTATTACATGAAAAACATTTAAATATAAAATGCGTGATGTGGTGTGCCTTTTTGGATTGCACCTTTTTGGACTGCACTTGTTTTTTACTCCCTAATTTTGTGGATTAGCTTTTACCTTGTCCGCACCTCAATTCAAACACATCAAAACGTGTCCATGATTCTGCATTCCACTTGCTATTCTTCCGCACGTTTTGTGGATGACATGGGAAGGGTTGTTGCATATGTCAGTATATAATCAGCCCTTCCCTTGCATTCTAAACATAGATTAATCCATATTTTTCCCAGTTCATAATACTCTGAGCAGTGAACAGTTCGTGCTAGTATGAATAGTACGTACTAGGTTCTGTGTTTGTCATTCGAGAGCATTCGATTCCCTGGTCGATAAATGCTTTTAAGGCAATGTCTCTACTGACACGTCACAGAATGTCATATTCCTATCCCTTGCATTTTCTTTAAAGTACAGCCTACAGTAACAGCAAAGCTTGCGACATTGTTACCATTACCAGTATTCATAACCAGAATACAACATCAGGCACGGTGGTGTTGCGAGAGCTCTTCTTCGGTGGTAGCAGCAGTGATGCAGGCGGCGACGATTTTGAATTTTCCACCTTTTTTTTGGACATGCAACTGAAGATCTGAAGGTTCCCTTGAGGCTATGATTCGGCCAGTCCAACAGGGAGGTAGATATATAGCACTTAACTAGAATTCGGGTTCAATGTTCTCTCTATAATTAGGAGAAAGAAAATGCTAGTTTGTGTCTACAATCTCTCCGAGGAACCATGCCTGACCACAAGAAGCTCTTGAACCAGCAATGATCCCTTGGCTAAAAATAATTTCTACTGATTATTGCATGCAAGCATAGATCGTCGGATATGAGGTTGAACAGTGTGCAACTTCGACGAAGAGGAGTCTAGTCGCTATCATGCCTTGCTGATCTACTGCTGCTGGCCTGATCCACCGCAGCTGCCTTGCCGAAAGAAGAAGAACACGACTACCAGTTGAGACCGCAATTCGGCGGTTGGTCGGCCTACATGGAGTCAGACAGTGGTCTATCCATTGGATCGGGAACAAGGCAGAGGCTGGATAGGTCAATTTCTGCTTTGTGTTTGATTCTCCTTCCATTTGTTGCGACCACTCTCCGCTACTCATCTAGTGCAACACGGCTTTTTTGTCACGGCGTCATTTGATATGGATTAAATCCCCTTTGTACTGTAGGATCAAACAAATAATTTAGCCTCCAAAGTCATCCTTTATTCATTTGTTGAATGGTTTAGAAAGAAGGGAGAGCACTGCTTTAGGGTCTTGTGTTTAGAGAGAGAGGAAGGGGCCCAAAAGTCCCCTAACTTGAAGGGCTAGGGCCTTTTTATAGGCACATACCCCGTACACTACACTGAACATAGGTATAGAGTACTAAGGGCCGTATATCCGGGGTATATTCCCTATCAATTATTCACTTTAATTCATTTTTTGGTAGTACACAAATCGTAGAGGACTATTAATATTATTATCTTCCACTAGTATTTTCGCCCGTGCGTTGCACGGAATGGATTTGTTATAATATTTAAAGAATATTTGGATCAATATACAATTATATATATTATAACATCGCATATTATATAGCGCAATTGATGAAATTGATTGGATCGATTATGTTTTCTGATGTTTTCCTTTGAATTAGAACAAATAATTGTCCAATTACCCGGGCGTGGATAAATTTTTTTTATTATATATTGAGATAATAAAAATAAAGATGAAATTATAAAAAATTCTAATATTGAACGTGTACATTTATTTGATTATAAGATTAGTACAAAAATATTACTCAATTAATTGAATAATATATGACTTGTTTGTCTAAAATTATCTTAAAAAGATCTATAAGTAATATGACTTATATAATTATATTATTACTAAAATAAATATGAGAAAATGAGAAATAAATTAATTGTAATTATTATAAAAATAAATTCAACCACCAATGCTTAACTTAATTATCATAATAATTATTAGGCAATTATTATTAGTCAATTACACTAATATATGTGTAATTATACTTTTATACTTTAAGTATATTCATTTTCTCCATATTCCATTTAGTTTTATCTTCCTCTTCCATATTTGAATGAATTAATTTTGATTATTATAAAAATCTAACAACCCATGTTCAATTAATTTTTTTAAAAGTTTAAATAACTTAGAGTTTTCAAAAGGAAAGTATAATTAACTATTAAAGTTTTTAAATAATTTTCAGTCAATTAGTAATATCCTTTTCTTTTCCCGATAAATGATTTTACTTTTATTAATAGTGTTGATACATGAGTATACATATTATCAATTTATAGATATTAGTTAATTTCTATTTTACATTTTCTTAACAAATAAGCTTTATTAATTATTTGACCAATAAAATATTTCATTAATTGACTACAAAAGTTTAGGCGGGGAATGAAATAGGAGGATTTTACTTTTATATATAGTATAGAATATAGATTACGATCTTTTTATATTTTAAATCAATTAGTAATATCATTTTTCTCGCAATAATGGTCAAATAAACCACTGAACTACACACAAAACTGCAATTAGGCCATCGAACTCAAAAAGAATGCAATTGGATTCCTGAACTATACAAACTCATGCAATTAAGTACAAATTGACATGTTTTCAAAAAAAAAAAAGTCCAAATTGACCTGTTTACCTACAATTGTGATGACATGGTGGTTACTAATTTTAAAATAAACTTTTTAAATAATTTTAATTAAAATAATTAAATAATAATAATAATAATAAAATTTAAAAAAAAAAAAACAGACGTCTCCGGCAATTCTTCTATTTTTTTAATTTTTTTTTAATTATTAGTGCCGATTGTTATGTGTAAATTAATATCAAGCAACCTTATCTAAGAAAAATGAAAAGAATTACGTAGTAATATTTACCTAATTTTCGTTCCATTTTTAATTGATGATGTAGAATATTATTATTGAAATATTTCCGTTTCATTTTTAATTTTCGTTCCTTTTTTAATTTATCTTTAATATTGTTTATAATATGCCTTTATTATTTATGATGTAGAATGTGTTCCTTTTTTAATTAAATTGCAATGATATGACCATTTCCTTTTTCATTTTAGTTAATTATGGATATTTTTTTTATTTACAGTCAATTATTAATATTCATTTCCTTTTATATATTCAATCAATTAGTAACATCAGATTCATTTTTAGTCGATTTTTTTTTATTTTCAGTTAATTAGTCAATTAGAATAATAGATCCACTGGTATTTTTACCTAATTTCTGTTCTATTTTTAATTAATGATGTAGAATATTATTATTGAAATATTTTTATTCTATTTTTAATTTACCTTTACTATTGTTTAAAATTTAAAATATGCCTTTACTATTCTTATGTTTTTATATATAGTATAGATTAATATTATGCTAATTATGATGTCCATGTATTATGAATAAGTATGGTAATTAAGGAGTATATATTATAATTAAAAAATAATGTATATTTTAATTTCGTTTAATTATGGACGTAATATGTGTATGTTTAATTTTCTTTAATTTTATCCGTAATATATATGTGTATGTTTAATTTTCTTTAATTATGTCCGTAATATGTGTACCATTAATTTCTTTAATTGATTAGATAAAATTACGGCAAGTATAAAAACCTGTTTAATAAAAGTATAATGTTTGAACTAATTTCTCAATGACCATAATTATTAAGATTTTATTCCAAAGTAACCATTAGCATAATAATTTTATATGTGTAATAATCTGTGAATTGAAATAATTTACATAATTGTATGGACGTAATAATATGTGAATTAGCATAATAATACGTGAATTGAAATAATTATCATAATTTTGTTAATCTCCACTAATTATGGATGTAATATGTGTATTATCAATTTCGTTAACTGATTTGATAAAATTTATATTACGAACAACAATATTAATTCATTAGTTGTCATAATTTTTAAGATTTTATTCAAAATTAATCAAATGAAATGACGGGTAATTGACATTATCTGATGTAAAAATATATAAAATTATCGTAAGAATGAAATCTCTATGTTTAATGACCATAATAAATTTAGATGTTAAATATAGTGTAATTACGAATATTGTTATAAAAAAATATATTAGGAATAATATCAATTAAATAAAATATCATAGGAATTTCTCAATTCTATATTTATAATTACCTTCATAAACAGATTTAATAGGAAAATTTAGTTACAAACTTATATTAAGAGTTATGGATTATTATTATTATATTATTATTATTATTAGGAAAATTATATTAAGAATTTTAGATTATTATTACTACGGAGTATTATATTATTATTATTGTTATTATTATTATTATTATTATTATATTAACATAATAGATTTTAAATCGAGGCTACAAAATTTAATATTATTATTTCATTGATTCAAGTATAGTAATCACCATTTTTTAACTAATAAGTGTGAATTAGTATTGTGCAATTAATGATAAAGATTAATAATAATTGGAATCAACAATCAATGATACAATGACCCATGTTTAGCTTCCAATGCACCATTTTTTATAAAATGAAGAATTGGAATGGTAAAACGAACAATTGGAATGAATAATTGAGGATTTATTCAAGTATAGTAACCACCATTTTTACCAAATTACATAAGCATCCGTAAATGGGGAAGATCAAGATTGCAAATTCTACAATATATAGATGAGCATCCGTAGATTGCTAGTTATTTTGCATAGTACAACTAAAAAGATGGATAGTTAAATAAGGTATTATCATTCAAAATCTTGTAATACAAAGTTACAATACAATGTTTTCCCATTAGAAATTACCAATCAAAGTAATGTGATTAAAATATATAATTATAGAAAACATTTGATTGTTCACTACAATCACTCTGAAAATTGTAATTTTACATACGTGATACGCCCATGGCAAAATTGGCCTAGCTACTTGAAACCTTATCAGCAAAAATTAAAGCATATTGAGCTGTTAAAATCAAACTAAATCACAGTACTACAAAATACTCTATGGAATGCAGACTACACCATAAGGATCTCCAACATACAGAATGAATCAACTAAAAATTAAATCATACCGCATACCATAACAATTCTACGCGTGTTAAAGTTTGATCTTCGACTTCGTAGAATTACAGATTATAGATCTCTAACTAATAGTGAGAGCACAGATATTGGTACGTTGTGAGAGAAGAGTCATTTCTCATCATTATATAGTGGAGGATAAACATAATATGGAAGATTTTTCAAAAGGAAAATATAATTAATTTTAATTTTATGTAAATATAGATGATTGACATGTAAAAGTTTTACTACAATATTATATAATTTTTTCATTCTAATATAGTTAATTACATGTCAATTATATAAATATATATAGATATATAGATATAGATATAGATTATCATATCACTAATCACCAATCACCAATTAATTAATTAATATCAATATCAATCTATATAAATATAAATATTAATATATAACAATATTACCATATCACTAATCACCAATCACCAATTAATTATTCTTTTTTAAAATAATCACCAATTAATTAATTAATATTAGTATATATTAATATATTATATATTAATATATTAATATTAAGAATAATACCATATACCATATTATCAATTATCAATTATATATCACCAATCACCCATCACCCATTAATATTAACAATATTACCATATTATCATATTATCATTATCATATATTACCATAATAATATTATAGGATGGATAATTAATAAAATAACAAAATAATAAATAAATAAAATAAATGATTTTACCAAAATACCCCTAAGTTTTGGGGGGAAAATTTGGGAGGAGGAAATTGTTTTTATATATAGTATAGATTAATAGTATTGATATGTGAATATAAAAACAATATATTACCAATTAATAGATATTAGTTCATTTCGATTTTACATTTTCTTACTACACAAGCTTTATTAATTATTTGACTAATAAAATATTTAATTAATTGACTACAAAAGTTTGGGCGGGAAAATGAAATAGGAGGATTTTACTTTTATATATAGTATAGATTCAATATTTTTAATTATATGTCCAAATGGTTGATACGATATTACAAAAATATAGAAAGTAAAGTAATTAAGGTAACCAAATTATTATTATTATTATTATTATTATTATTGTTGTTGTTGTTGTTGTTGTTGTTGTTGTTGTTATTAAAGAAAATGACGGGAATGATGTGTAGTAGTTTAGGCTATATAAGGTATGACTAAATAGAATAGAGATTTTATTCTATAATTATTCTGTCTGTGACTATTAAATTATGTTTTCTTTTTCATTTTTCTAATCTTTTTTATTGTTAATATTATTAGTCATTAAATTACTTTTTTTTTTTTTATTTCCTTTTCTATTGTTTCCTCAATAAATTTTCATTTTCTATTGTTTGGACAAAAGTGGTTGGACGAGAAAGCACGAAATGAAAATTTTGTTAGGATTTTCCTTTTTATTAGTAACCTTATTATTATTAGTTCATTTTCTGGTAAGTTAATTTCGTTCTGTTTTCTATTTTTTCTTGTAAGTAAATTTATTTCCTTTTTCATTTTTCATTTTTACTGCTAACATTATTAATATTAATCATTGAATTATGAACCATTTTTTATTTTCCTTTTCTATTGTTTGCTAAATATTTTTTTTAATTGTTTGTGCTGAAAAGGATGCAAAAGTTTTCGTTTCACCATTTCTAATTCCGGTAATTCCTCAAACTTCAATTCAATCGATGCATATGTTTATATTTTTTGTTTTTTTTTTGTTAGTTTGTTTTTGTTTTTTCTTTTAATAGTAAAAACAATAACTTTAATGCTAAGCCATTTCTCCACCATTTCATCAAAGTCCGAATAACTGATTCAATGCTAGATCATCACGTATATACAAAAATAAATCACATAAAAATGACTTAAAAACAAAAAAGGATCCATCTTTAAGCATATGCATACATGTTCCTACACACGGAAGGCGTGCTAATAAACATATGCATACATGTGGGAAACTTAGAAATTAAGAAGAAAACCGAGAGAGAATACGGGACCAATGGAAATGTTAATGGCGATGACGATCAAGACCGAGAATGACGACAACCACCATTCTTGGAAAAACCTTAGAGAGAGGATCCAATTCTTGAATCTCTTGAGTAGTGCACAGGGGGAAGACAAACCCAAGTTTGATCCTATCATTTTATAGGCATGGCGTAGGGATCCTTTTGTTTTTGTTTTTTTTTTTTTTTGTTATTTGCAGGCAATTAGTAATTCTCATTCCCTTTTTCAATTTTCATTTTCTAGTATTAATGATTAATTTCTGTTTTCTTTTTCATTTTCAATCAATTAGGGATCTTTTTTATTTATAGTCAATAGTGATTTTCGTTTCCTTTTTCATTTTCTATCAATTAGGTGCCAATTAAGGCACAAATATGCATATGAGTTATATCATTATTATTATTATTATTATTATTATTATTATTATTATTATTATTATTATTATATATAATATGATTGACATTCATAATATATTAGCATATATATAATATAATATGATTGACATTCGTAATTTTTGTATATCAGCCAGAATTCGTAATTCGTGTATTTTTTTGATAGCATATATATAATATAATATGATTGAAAGTATTTGTTACTATTTAATGAAAAAATTAATTTATAATTAATAGATATTATTTTGTAATTTTCAATTCCAATAATATGTTATATTCTTGATTTAATTTTCAATTCCAATAATATATCATATTCTTGATTTAATTTTCTACTAATAAATGATGACTTTATGGACGTGATCTTCGTGTATATTTTTTTTTGAAGATAATTTTCGTGTATATATAAATATTACCAATTTTATTGCATGTACATTACCGTGTATATGTGACATTAATATGCTAGTATTTGTTACGATTTAATGAACAAATTAATTTAATAAAATAATATTATGTAAGCAAACAATTCGTGTTAGTAGGTTATTACCATTTGAGAATTGGTTGGAAATGATTTGAAAATAAAATATAATAAATATTTGATTTAATTTTACATGGGACTTGCCAATTACAATTATTAGATATTATTAGCATATATAATATAATAAATACGATTGACATTCATAATTTTTGTATCTCGGCCAGAATATGAGTATATTTAGATAAATATTAAAAAAAATTGTAACAATCAAAACCACATTCTTATCTCATTAATATTATTCTATCATAATAATTACCATAATTACTAATAACCTATTATAACCAATTATAATTAATATTATTCTATCATTAATATTAATATTATTCTATAATAATAATTAATATTATTAATATTAAATAATAATAATAATATTATTATTATTATTATAATTACCATATTACTAAAATACCCTTACATTTGGGCGGGAAAATTCTAGAGGAGGATAATGCTTTTATATATAGTATAGATTATTTTTTTTGCATACATTATCATTTTGTATTGACATATTCAAAATATCAGTAAATAAACCATTATTATAAATCAACACACTCACAACACACGTCAACTACTATGTTCACAGTATAATTAAAACTCCTGTAATAAATTATGCTCTCAAATCTACCAATTCAAGTTGTCACACACATGTTACTAGCTCGACACATTATTTTCAACTAGGTGGCACATAATTACAGACGTCAACATCAAACTCGACCAGTAGCCATATCAAAACCCCAAACTCACATCAACTTCATCTTTTAGAAATTTCAGAATAATAAATTTAATAAAAAAAATCACATGTATCCCGTTGTATGCTTTCAATTCTATATATTTCAGTAGTCAAACATTATTTAAGAACACGACACACATAATCCCACAAACTGGCACACAACAAAAAAACGTATTCATGAATTCCTTTTTCCATTTTAACTAATATTCACAATATTTAACGGCAACATATTACGTTTCAAATAGTCATCTTGCAGTTTTTTATATCATTTTAGACCACAAATATACAACGACTTAATACATACCCCGCACTCTCATCAAGTTCACCTTTTGGATTCACCCCACAGTACGCATTCTCAAACTCAACCCTATGGCTGCCATATGAAAACCCCAAGCTCTCATCAAGTTCATCGTTTAGAAATGCCAGAATAATACATTTAATAAAAAAAAAACCACATTCAATCAGTTATATTCTTTCAATTCTATATATTTCAGTTGTCAAACACAATTAACAGAAACAACACACATAATCCCCCAAGCCGACACACAACAAAAACTGTCAACATGTATTCTTTTTTCCCATTTTCACAACTATTCACACCATTTAATAGCAACATATCACGTTTTAAATGCTTATATTGCAGTTTTTATATCATTACGTAGCACAACTATATAACGAATCAGTACATACCTTGCATGGTAGATGTCTTTGCGTTTTCGTGGGTTGTTTTTCCAAATGTTTACTCCGAATCCACTTCCATAGTTGTCATGGCAGAATCAAACTCTAAAAGCTCCTTGTTTGCACTCCAAGTATGTTCACTGACGCCATTATTCCCTTGTAAAGCTATAATATGCACGTCCCTGATATACTCATCATTCATTCCATAATTACAAATTTACAGTGATCATGAAATGCTAACTTTGTAAATAAATGTCCTACCTTAATTAATACCTAACCACAAATCTCTTATTTACCCTTGTTTACCATAAATCTGGCGTAAATTATATATATTTGATTTGTAATCTCTGCCTTTTAGTTCATTATATTGGACGGTTGAGATTACACCTCATTGACCTCAAAATAAGTTGTCCTCACCTGAATAGGGGCCCATATATATATATATATAGAGGCCCCATCAGATGCGGCCTGTCTTCCCCGTGCGGCTGTGTGGCCTGATCTACTCCATTAGATCCAATGATCTAAGGCTTCATATTAATCCAAACAATACAGGCGCTTCATCTTTAGATACGCGAACGAGAAGGATAATGTTGACAATTCACTACAGTTTCAAAATCAGATCAGACGACGACGGAGATCAGACTTGAAGTCGACGAGCACTGAGCAACGAAGACCTGACGAGCGTAGAAGGGACTCCATCACCAGCAACGAGCGCTCCGTTCCGAACAAAACGCATAGGTCGACTCAAACAGAGGAACGAGAATGGAGTAATTCGCAATAGTTTGTGCATTATCAACATTAATCTGGTTCATATTTGAGATAATATTTGTGAAATTCGCAATAATATGTGTATTTGGTGTGTGGTGGTAAGTGGTGTGTTTTAATCTGAGAACTGGTGCATTTTATAACGTATAATGGTGTGTTTTAATTTTGTTGGTGCATTTGAATTTGAGTGGTGTATTTCTGTAGGGTGGGGAATGGTGTGTTTTAATTTGTCCAGTGTGCATTTTATAACGTAGAATGGTGTGTTTATAGTGGTGAATTTACGAGAGTAGTTGCATTTGGTGTGTGGTGGTTAAGTGGTGTGTTTTAATCTGAGAACTGGTGCATTTTCGTACGTTAAATGGTGTGTTTTAATTTTGTTGGTGCATTTGAATTGAGTGGTGTATTTCAGTATGGTGGGGAATGGTGTGTTTTAATTTGTCCAGTGGTGCATTTTATAACGTAGAATGGTGTGTTTTAATACACATGGTGGTGAATTTTACGAGAGTAGTTGCATTTGGTGTGTGGTTGTTAAGTGGTGTGTTTTAATCTAAGAACTAGTGCATTTTAGTACGTTGAATGGTGTGTTTTAATAATACGTTTGTTGGTGCATTCTGTACTCTAACATTATCTTCCCACTTACAATTACCATAAAGCCCCCACTTAAATTACGCGAATTAAACTTCCTGAATCCTAATATATAACCTCCACCATCAGATCAACACAATCCAACGACGCACACTAGGCCACATGACCGCACCTAATAGCAAGGCCGCATTTGATTAATATTCTCTCTCTCTCTCTCTCTCTCTATATATATATATATATATATATATATATATATATATATATATAAAGATAACTTGCCTATATGAACAACGTAACATAGTTAAATTTTTTTTTTGAGTACTATTGAGTCTGTGACAATGTAGTATTTGTTCATAACTACTTTCTCAACCTACTGAAACACAAAGAATCAATATCGCCTCTACTAAGACTCTTTTACATAGTTAATTCATGAATGGTAAATTGGACAAATTATTCTGTGAATCTGGGTCCACCTTGCAAGATGGACATGAATCCAATATATATAATTTATATACTAAATGTTCACAATTTCTATTAAAATGTTCACAATTTAAATTGTGAACATTCAGTATGTAAATAGACATGGGTCCACCTTGCAAGGTGGACCCCAGTTGTTATACCGTGGACCATGGTCATGGCTGACACTGCAATGGTGTTGAACTAATACTGCAGTTGTGTTGAAATGAAACTGTTGTTGCGCGGAATAGAGACCGTTCATCTGTCCGGAATTGCAGTTGTATTGAATTGATACTGCAATTATGTTGAACTGATACTGCAGGTGCGTGGAATGGATACCGCTGTTTTCATTAATCAAAACGACATCGTCTTGATGTCGCGGTCCACAGTATAATTTGCAGGTGGACCCAGGTCCATGGTATAACTATTGGGTAAATTGTGGATAAGGATATAAGTAGCAGTGGTTGGATATTTATATAGTAAATGTGTGTTTGAGGATTTCAAACATTTTACTAAACTTAAATAATATTTGCGAGTTGAAGTTAAATACTCCCTCCGCTCCATTTTATGTTTCCAATTCAGTTAACGATGCTTGACTAAAGTAATTTTTAATTCCATTTTTTATAATATTAAGTTTAGAATTTGTATACAAAATTTATATATTTAGAAACTACACTAGAAGTACTATTGAACACAAAATTAAATTTAAAAATAAGTAAAAAGTACTAAAGAAATTAAACAAAAAAGAAATAGTTTGTTTGACTAATAAATAGTAAATAGGATAAATAAAGTGGACAGAGGAAGTATTATTTTAAGTTTAGAGAAATTTTATTAAATGTTATTTTAAAATGTGGCCGCGCTTTCCCGTGCAATCGGTGCGGTATATATGCACCACTTGTGTTAACAAAATACATCACTAGTGTTAGAAAAATGCACAACAATATAATGAAAATATACAAAAATACCAAAAAACACTGTATAGTGTATATTTACATACTTGGTGGTGTGTTTTTTGGTAATGCGCACCTGATAGTGCATATTTGTGTTGTGCATTTTCTAACATTGAGTTGTGTATATTTGTATACATAGTGGTGTGGTCGCACTGACCGCACGTTAAGGCGCGGCCGCACCTGAACTCTACTATATATATATATATATTATTTTCCATGTGAGATTAATATTAACAGCAGTGAGGTAGACATTTTGTGGGCACTAAGCGCTAATCTTCACCGAATCACATTGATTTATGCTTTCATTATTTTGTCATGCATTGAAAATAGGGAATTTTACCCTTTGTAGTTAAGAAACTATGCTAACTTTGTACAAGTCATCTCAGTCAACCTTTGGTAATTTCATGGGATTCAATAACTTTCAGAAGTTGATGTTGGGCTGTTTTTTCTTCATAAAAAAAAGAAGAAAAAAAAAGCTAGAAATCATTCACATTCTCCCTCTGTCCCATTTTACCTGTCTTATTTACTATTCATTGGTCAAACCAACTCTTTCTTCTTTGTTTATTTACTATTCATTGGTCAAACCAACTCTTTCTTCTTTGTTTATTTACTATTCATTGGTCAAACCAACTCTTTCTTCTTTGTTTATTTTCTTTAGTAATTTTTACTCATTTTTAAATTTGATTTTTTGTGTTTAATAGTACATTTAGTGTAGTTTCTAAATATATAAATTTTGTATATTAATACTAAACTTAATATTATGAAAAATTGGATTAAAAATAACTTCAGTCAAGTTTCGTTAACCGAATCAGACACATAAAATGGGACGGAGGTAGTAATATTTATTTTTGTACTCTAAATAATATCTTAAAGTCCAAACTAAAAAGACAAGTTTTACAAATGATGTAACTAATTAAGGACTATATTCTCAACTGATAACTAACAACTAAGGACCAAATATATGTTGGAAAAAATAGCATAAATGGCATTTTAAGTGGCTATTTTATGGTACAATTATATGTGGGTCAACTTCCGATTCGGATCGGGTCAAAATGGATTCGGGTTCTTCGTAGTTAGACGAAAAGATTGATATATTGTATACTCAAAACGGATAATAGGGTGAATGAAAAATTAGTTCTTGAAGTAGACCCATTGGAGTTGGAAAATAGGGGGAAAAGCTTTAAAATAGCTTTTGTCCCACATTGGTTTGAAAAGTGGGTTTGCACTACTATTTATACAAGAACCTTTCTAAGTCTTATTGAATTGTATAGCTTAGAGGCTTGGGTAATCATCAACTTAGGTGATCATTGGTTTGGCTTGGCCTATGAACTTGTGGTCATGGATTCAACTTTGGTGTGAACCACAACTTGGGTTAATGGTTCTGCCTTCTGGTCGTTGGGTTAAAAATTTGCTTTTCTTTATCCGATTAAAGATATAAGCATCCTCCAAAAACAAGCTTGTTGTTTTAGTTCGCTGAAGGTACTATTATTTGACTACTCAAACATAGGTACTATTATTTGACTACTCAAACATAGGTACTATTATTTGACTACTCAAACATAGGTACTATTATTTGACTACTCAAACATAGGTACTATTATTTGACTACTCAAACATAGTATCATTGATGCATTTTATCCTGGGAGATCGACAGTACAACGCTCCTAACACCCTCGGGAGGTACGGAATCGGTTTTAAGGATAGTGTAGATATTACACGACTTGGATTCTTCGTCTCTTCTTCAATTTTCTTGGTACGTGGGATTATTTGTTAAAATTTAAATCCCTTATATATTTTTATATAATGTGTACTATTTTGGTTTCTAACCAAATTGTGGTGAGATTAATTTTCTATAAATTAAGTCCCTTGTACTAATTTTGTACTAGTAGTGTTGAGATCATTTTTCTGTAAAATATATCCCATTATTTGTGTTATATATCTTTTGATTATATATATATATATATATATATATATATATATATATATATAATTTTGTGTAAATTCGACTTATTCTTCCAACAAACTTACAATATATGCTTACCTTACAATTTCATAATAAAAAGGACAAATTTTCATGTATATAATGGAAGTGGTGTAAGAAAAAACTTTTAAATCTTTATGCGCAGAAATGTATAATTTAGTGTTGATTTTTGAAATTAAATTGACTTACTTTATTTCTTAATATGTCTGCAAATAGGTTCATAGGTTGAAGATATAGTTTGCGAATATGTCTGCAAATAGGTTCATAGGTTGAAGATATAGTTTGCGAAAATGAAAATTTTGAGTTATAAAAATTTGTAAACATTAAAACTCCTAAAAATGACTGGTCTAAAATGGGAACCAATAGAAAGTAGTATTGCTGATTTGGTAAGATCTATTATACATATGTTCACTATACAATAAGTGATGTCGGATTGTCGGCTAGCTCCTATAAATTCAAGGAAGATCTCATCAATTATCTTAAAATAGCTCCTATGAATGCATAACTCATGTAACTCCCAAATTTTGAAATAGTAACCTCCAATCATCATCTATCATATATATATATATATATATATATATATAGGGTCATGTTCAGGTGTGGCCGCGCCCTTACGTGCGGCCGTGCGGTTTACACCACTCAATGTTAAGAAATGCACCACTCAATATTACGAAATGCACCACTCAATAACATTGAGTGGTGCATTTCGTAATATTGAGTGGTGCATTTCTTAACATTGAGTGGTGTAAACCGCACGGCCGCACGTAAGGGCGCGGCCACATTTGAATAAAATTCTATATATATATATATATATATATATATATATATATATATATAATATACATACACACGGCTTATATACATACTATAGTATACATACATATAATTTATATTAGCATAGTATAAGAAAAAAAAAATAGCTACATATATAGATATACATGGACAATAAATAATATATATATCTATGTATACTTACTACATACAACAATTACTGTATACATATATATATATATATATCATATACGTACTATATTCATACAGAGGATAATTAGATAATTAATATACACATGTATATACTATATACGTATATACTTACATATCTAACATATATATATGCTATAAAATATGACATAATATAATATAATAAAATATTATATGGTTCAAGGAATTATTGGTCCAAAAGAATATGACTCAAGACTCCAATGAACATGAACATAGAAATAAGGGTCAATGAACGTGATTCAAGGAATGAATGAACCTTAGGAAAGAAATAAGGATAGCTTTAAGAATTCAATTGGATAATATTTGGAACCAAAAATCTCAAGTGAACATAAGAGTAGGGTTCAATGAATACGGTTGAAGGACTAAATGAATATTGAGGAATAATAGGAGTAACTTGGAAATTCAAATAAGTATAGAATTGGGAGCAGAAATTTTTGGGTGTCACAACATCCATTACATTTAATTTTCATAATTACCATATCATTCCCACATATGCTCAATTAATGCATCACGAAGCGCATAATGCGCTTCTTTATTTTTGATTTGCCAATGTTGAGTAAGAAACTCTTGAAAGATAGTACTCTCATCTCTACCTATGTCAACTTCAGGAGCCTGTGCTTCTCTCTGACTTTGTATATTTGCTTGTTCATCACGTTCATCCTCAATGATCATATTGTGCATTATGATGCATGATGACATTATATCATGCAATAGTGCAATACATGTTTATCCCAAAAACGTACTGGTCCTTAGACTATTGCAAATCCTGATTGGAGGACTCCAAATGCACGTTCTACGTCTTTTCTACATGCTTCTTACATCATTGCAAATAACTTTCTCTTTGGTCCCCGAGGCTGATGAATAATTTGTACTAGGGTTGCCCATTTCGGATATATACCATCAGCTAAATAATATCCTGTATTGTACTCTTTCTCTTGAATAACATAATGAGCAGGAGGTGCTTACCATTTGCAATGTTTGCAAACAAATGAGATTCCACCAACACATTAATATCATTATTCGACTTTAGCAAACCAAAATGTGCATGCCAAATCCACAAATCATAATAAGCTACGGTCTCGAGAATAATAGTTGGTTCTCGACTACGCCAAGCATATTGTTCGGCCCAAGCTGTTGGACAATTTTTCCAAGCCTAATTTCATTTCATCTCATTTAATGTGGTAAAGTATATACTCCTTTCATTTTTTTATTTTTTATTTTAACCTTTCACCTCATTCAATATATTAAATTCAATTAACAATGTTTGTTAACAACTTACTCTTTTTTTCGTAATATTTAATTAGTGATAATATATAAAACTTAAATATTTGAAAATTATATAAAATGAACTAGCAAACACAAAATAGTGAATTTAAACATCATTAAAAAAAATTTTAAATGATAAAATGGTGCAAGAAAAACTTGTAGAATGTCAAATAAAATGAGAAACAATTGAACTATTTAGCAGTAACATAACTAACATTAAAGAGTTGTATTTTATGAAATTAAGAATATGATTGATACTAATAAATATGAAGGCAATACGAAGACAAGAATATAGCGTGAAAAGGTGTGTTATTATAAAGGCATAAATGTGAAGTGAAATACAGGATTGTGCTCGGGACGATCTAATCTAACTCGGGAGGTCAGCAGTGGGCTGACAAAGCTCCGAGGTAATAAGGCTGATCTGTCTCCCAGTTTGCAAAAGTACCCTCTCTCCTCCATTAATGCGGCATTTATAGGCACGGAAGCGGACTAGTTTCGTTCCCTCGGCATGACGAACACGTGTCACTCATGCAGCGGACCGACCTTTGGGCGATAAAGCTATCGTACACGTGGCGACCTTAAATTGACCCCTGATAGCTATTGACATGATTGGTAGGTCGAAAATGAAGAAGGGATCCATTGACCCCTCTCTACACCTCAAAGGAAAGCTCACGGGTTTGGATCTCCACGACCAACCTGCTGACCCTCACGGGTCGGGTCGGGTATTAGGAACCATTCGTTCCTTGAGGAGGTCTATACGGTTCACCGTACCCGTTCTCATACCAAGAGGATATTTCCTATCAAGTAGCCCCCTTCAGCCCGAAGTCTGAGATTTACGATTGAAGAGTTTGAGCTGAAATCATTTCACCAATCGCCTTCCGAGTCCGAGCTCCTTAGATCATGAATTTCGGGAATTTTAATTTAAATGCTTCGCGGGTGCACAGAAGATCGGTCTGGTACCCGTGCGTAGTGACGGGTGTCATCTGATGCGGCGCCCTCGAAAATCGCAACTCTGTTATGAGCGATGGTTAGCTTCCCCCCGCCAGCTTCTATAAATAGGGAGGCGCCTTCTTCACATGTTCTCACCCTCTATAGCTCACTTAGATCGGAGACTTCCGACCGCCAAGAAGATTAATTTCAACTTCAACTCCCCGAACGCAAACTGCATTTTTCGGTAAGTTTCACTTCGTTCTACTCCTTTTTTGTACGTCTTTCCCTTCCCCCCCACCCCTACCTCGGCCCCGACTTGGATTGAGTCTCTAAACCGACCTCCTTACATTCCTAGGATAGAGGAAATATCGGGCTCGGATAGCCAAAATGTATCGGGTCGGGACTATGACGTTGGTGCCGAAACTGAGGCTGGTATGTTGGGGCAATCGTCGGAGAGCTCCATCTTTCGCCAAATTGAGGAAGTCGAGCACATTTCAGAAGCTTCTGCTGGAGAAGAAACTCAGCGGCAGGTATCCACGCCATCCGCGGAAGAGGTTAGCACATCTGATCGCGCAAGTCGCCCCGAGTAATCCTCGCGACACGACACCCCGACCTTAGCGCGTCGGCCATTGCCGATTGCCGACCTTGTTTCTGAACTCCCTCGACCCCACCTACCGGGCGGAGAGGAGGCCAATTCTTCAGCCCCCCAAATGACCGATATCGGCCCATCGGTTGTGTCGTCGACACCCTTAGACGACACCACCCTATTCTTGAGCAGTGAACATGTTAAGCAGCAGGGATGTCTGCTGACTCACGCCGAGGTCGAAGAGGCTACCGAGGTCTTGAAGGGTCGGGTTCCCTTCAAGGTTCGTCGATCCCTGGGAAACATCACCGATCGGCACCGGGACAATTGGATCGGGATTCACCTGGACTCCATAAAAGCCCCCCTGACCTTCCCCTTTTCCCCCTTCTTGATTGGATTCATGAGCTACTACGAGGTTTTGCCGGGTCAAATCATCCCCAATGCCCATCGCACTATAGCATGTTTCCCCCAAATCTGTTCTCGGCACAATTTGGTGTGTATCGTGGAACTCTTTAATTACCTTTTTTGCGGTCCGACCTCTCCCTGGCAAGTATGGCAGAGGCTACCTTATGGTCCAGTCCCACGGGCATCACTGCACCATCTCTAAAATCCCCGGCAGTAATAAGGGGTGGAAGAACCTAATTGCTATATTCTGCAAGCGCACAGAGTCAATCACAGTATAAATTCCTAGAGTATTCCAGGGTTGATCCCACGAAGAACACAATTAACTGTTGTCTTGAATAACCAATATTGTTTATAAGAGAAAAACACAAATAAACGAAATTCATGTGACAAAAAGAATACTTACGAATTTAAAGCAAAGGAAATTTCCAATTGATAGACGACTAGCGAATAAGGTTCACCTATTAGATAATTAACTAACCATCCTAAGTACCGATTCGTGCGATAATAGTGATGATTGCTCCATTTATATCCTAATACTCTGTCGAGCTACTAGATTGTATTCAATTAACTGTGATCATCCGTCGATATCTCACCAACATTAAGGGCATGTTTGGTTCGCAGGAAAAGCACTTCCAAGGAAAATATTTTCCTAAAATTTGAGGAAAAGTATGTTTTCTGGTGTTTGGTTCATGAAAATTATTTTCCATTGGAAAACTAATTCCTCAAATATGAGGAAAACAAAATCTGAGCCTCCACCTGGTATTTTGTTTTCCGTTGCAGATGGGAAGAAAGATTGAGCTTGTTGGACTATTCTACCCTTAGCTTCCTCCTCCCTGATTACCCCTGCAATTTTTATTTTTTTTTTCATATTTGAGACTTTACACAACAACCAGTTCATCTTCATACCCAAAATCCATAGATATTTATTAACAAAAAAAAAAAACAATGAAAATACTATCAATCCAAATCAACAAACTAATCAACAAGGAACTCATCTTCATCCTCAAAACTTAAAACATACAACAAACCTAGATTTTTTTTAATTCATAAATTAAAATAGAAACAAAAAAACAACAATAATAACAACGAAAACGGCCAACCAGATTCAAGGAACGAGTGAACCCACAATTACCATCTCTGGACACCAGGTCGCCATATTCGATCCTCCCATTTTCTTCTCCTCTCTTGCATGCCTTCTGCGGTGCGCCGATGCTTCAATTTGTTGCAGCAATGGGGTTGCAGTTAGGGGAAGGGGTTTGTTATATTAGGAATGGGTTATGGGTTATGGGTTATGGGCTAGTGCCTTGTGGGTTAGAGATGGGTAATGGGCTGCAGGCTTAACATTAATAATAATAATAATAATAGTAGGGACATTTAGGTCTTTATACACATTATTCCTTACCATTCTAAATCCAACCAAACAACATAATTTATCTTCCCAACAACTCCTTTTCCACCAACCAAACAACATAATTTATCTTCCCAGCAACTCCTTTTCCACCAACCAAACAACATAATTTATCTTCTTGGTAACTACTTTTCCGCGGAATTTCATTTCCACTTCCCTTCAAACATTTTCCGCGAACCAAACGAGCCCTAATTGAACCCATTAAGCAACAACCAAAACTCACCACAAATACCTAAAGCTATGTCTAGTTTAGGTCAATTGTGTCTATCTTACGAGGTCCAGGTTCATAACTCACTTGTCAGTTCTTCTTATAAACCCTAATAATAGAAATATGCAATGGCCAGTCACACAATTCACAACTAAAATACATAAGATAAATATAATCACATTCAATTATTTAATTGAAATTAGAAGAATCAAACCTAGGGAGCAGTCAATTAGTCTAATATAAGGCTAATCCAAATCCCTAATTAAAGTTTTAGCCAATAATCATAATTAAATGCATAAACTGTTCAAGAAATTTTGACACATCAGAATGAGAATGCTAATCTGGGAATTTAACCAAAAATAGATAAAATAAAATAAGAGAATGATACGAAGAAAAGTAATCCAAGCCTAAGGAGACAACTGCGATTGAAGCTCGAAATTCCGCTACAACGAAGCCTTGAATCTCTTCGCTTCCTGCTGCAATTTATCCTCGCTGATGCACTACCGTAGTAGTCAGCTTCTCTATTCTCCGTGTCGTCCTCGTTCGTCCCTGTTCTGCCACCCCCAAAAGGAAAAAACAAAAACAACTCGAATTGGTTCCTTTACTGTCGCGCAACCCACCAAAATGAATTCCCTTTTTCTCTTTTTCTTTTCTTCTTTCGTCAGCCACAAAATTAATTCCCTTTCTTCTCTTTTGTTGCAATGCTGCGCAACTCCATCAAAGACAAATAAAATAAAGTTAAATTAAATATAATTATAACCTAATGACACAACTTAGCTAAACCTAATTATTAAAACACTTTATTAAAACTACATGTATAAAACTATCAAATAATTTTAATAGTATAGTTAAAATAAAACTCCTATTTATATATTAATAAAAGCCAACATTAGCTCAATATTTATTAAAATCAATCTAAACTAGTAACTTATAAATAAGTATAATATTTATAATAAGATCAGCACTAAAACTTAATTTATTTATCCAAATCACTTACTAAAATTACTCCAAAAATGTCTAGAAATTAAGCTTATCAGAACCGAATTCTTTCGGTGGAGTACAAATGGAAACAGCCGATCCCCCGAGTCTGGTCGACACGCTACACACGCTACACAATATTTATACACACGCTACAAATGGAAACAGCCGAACTCGAGCCTTAACCGACGTAGCCTCTAAGATATCTTCCGAGGTTTATGACAACTTCATCTTCCGACTCCTGAAGACTACAAGAACGCGCGGCTTGAGGCCCCTGATTATAGCCGAGCTGCGAAGTATGAGCCGAAACTTGCGCCGACCACCACTGCCATCCCAGGTCCTGGACAAGGTTGTCGAAACCGCTTTTGTTTTTTGAATATTACAAGGCACCCAGATCGTCCCTTTAGACAAGATCCTTTTGCCTATTCCAATGTACTAATATTGTCTTCTTTTGCAAATATGGTGCTTGACAAAGGCTTTGTCAACGCTCCCTCTGCACCTCGGCCTTCTCGGATGAAAATCTCCCTGGGGTCCAAGAAGACTACGGAGGCAAAGAATGCCTTCGATCCCGCCAAGCAAACCGCTCCTACAACTGTTTCGACCAATGCCGCTGTGGTGCTAACGGCGTCTACCGACCTGCAAATCACCCGAGCTGCTATCAAGCGGGGGAAGGAAAAGGCTGGCGACCCTGAGGTCGAAGAAGTTATCCCCTTGAAGCGTACGAAGCGCCCTTCCTCCCGCTCATCCGAACAATTGGACGCGCTTCGAGATCGGGATGACGGTGCCAGTGCGCTCTTGGATTAGATCCGCGACATGGTGCCCAGCCTGGATGCCATCATGAACTGGCCGACCGATCAGCTTGGTGAAAGATCGCCGAGGACATCTTCAGGGTAAACTCCCGACCTGTTACTCGCAAATCAAGCTCCTTTCTTTCATCGCGTCTTCACCCTACTGACTTAATAGCCACACGGCTGTCATACACAACAACCAACCTTTTCTGCCAGGCGAAAGCGTCTGAGAATATTATACAGAAAGATGTTGAGCCTTTCGAAAACAAGTTGACGGCTGCCGAGAACAAAGCTACCGGATTGGAGCGCGAGGTTACTTTGGCGAAACTGCCGAAGAAGCTGAAAACCGGATAAAGGACGTCGATAGCTTAGCCTGTTTTATCTGTAAGGACGGGGCTTTAGCCGAGCCCTTCCTCAAGGCCTTTATCCATACGGAGGTTGGGGATGATCTTGTTTGGGTGTACGGTCAGTGGGCGTTTACATCGAGGCGCCGCGCTATGCAGGCAGAGGTGCGCACCGCCCTCACCCACGTTATTGAGGAGGACGACCTCCCTGCCGTCCTCGACCCACTCCTGGACGAAGTGGCCGATCCTGGCCCAAAACCCTACACGGACCAATCCCCCGCGCCCCCGAACACGGAAGCTCACCGACACAACCTCGTATTATTTTTGTCAAACTTGCGCTGAGCTCGGCCTGCTTTTATGCCGAGCATAAGGACTTTGTTCCCTTATGACGAGTGTATTTTAAATCTGTTAGAATATTATTCTTAAGCCTTCAATCGAAAGACCAAATCAATCGACCACGTAAGGCTAAAATGGGCACCTTGCTCCCATCGGCCATTTAAGGCTATTAAGGTCGGAAGACCAAATCGGTCGAGCACCTTACTCCCGAGATGGGCACCTTGCTCCCATCGGCCATTTAAGGCCATCGAGGTCATAAGACCAAACGTAATTGGGCACCTTACTCCCGAGATAGGCACCATGCTCTCATCGGCCATTTAAGGCCATCGATGTCATAAGACCAAACGTAATCGGGCACCTTACTCCCGAGATGGGCACCTTACTCCCATCGGCCATTTAAGGCCATTAAGGTCGGAAGAACAAATCGACTGGACACCTTACTCCTGAGATGGGCACCTTGCTCCCATCGGCCATTTAAGGCCATTAAGGTCGATAGATCAAACGTAAGTGGGGTGGAGACATCAATTCCAGCTCTTGACACCCACCGAAACAGCAATTTCATTACATAACTTGTGTCATCGCTAGCGTTCAGTACATTCCCAAATTCCCCTCTAATGATGAAATTAAACAAGGTGCTTGGAATTCCAAATTCGATCTACCGCCTTCCCGGTAGTGGTCTTGAGCTTGTACGTTCCCGGGTATACCACAGTGGAAATCACGTAAGGTCCTTCCCAGTTTTGAACGAACTTCCCCGCGTCATTAGGTCGGAGCTCATCTTTCCCGGAGTACATAATTCTCGACCTGAAAGTATCGTGGTCGGACCCTAACGTCCTTGGACCCTTTGATCTTCTTTTGATATTCCACTATTCGTAGAGCCGCGACCTTCCTCTTTTCTTCCAAGCTGTCTAGCTCGGCAATCAACATTCGCTCGTTATCTTCTTCGTCATAACGTCTTTCCTGGGAGGTCGGGATCCAGGCCTCTACCGGAAAGTGTGCCTTAGCGCCATAGACCAGCGCGAACAGTGTCTCTTTGGTAGCTTCTCGGGGAGTCGTTCGGTACGCCCACAACACATATGGAAACTCGTCCGCCCAAATGCAACTAGCATCGAACAACTTCTTTTTCAGACCGTCCAAGATCGTCCGATTAGGATTCTCAACCTGCCCATTTCCTTGGGGGTATGCTACAGATAATCGGACAGATCTCGACTCGACTGTTGCCAAAAATTTTTGAAAATATTGGCTTTCGAATTGTTTTCCATTATCCGTGAACCAAGTGCACGAGGACTCCGAATCGAGAGATGACATTTCTGATTTTTCCACACAAAACGAACACATTGCTGAGCTGTGGTCGTCGCTAAAGGCTCCGCTTCGACCCACTTGGAAAAATAATCAATTGCTACAATTACAAATTTCTTTCGAGCCGCTAGCATCGGGAAAAGGGCCTATGTTGTCCAACCCCCAACGAGCGAATAGAATCGCCGTGCTGACCGGCTGGTAAAAGGTCGCGGGTCGCCTCAGGATTTTGGCGAACTTCTAACACAGTTCACATGCTCGTACAAGCTTCTCACAGTCCAACTGAACGGATGGCCAATAATATCCGATTAGCATGATCCTTCAAGCTAACGACCGACTTCCCTGATGTGCCGAGCATAATCCTGAGTGCAACTCGTTCATCACGATGTCCGCTTCGTGTGCACTTAGACATCTCATCAGAGGGCCTCCATACGATCACCGATATAGGCGCCCATCAACCACTTGAAATCTCGGGGCCCGTAGCTTTACTTTTCGTGCCCTCTCTTCCTCCTCAGGTAGCTTCGTGTCCAACAAGTAATCTTTCAGATCGGCTATCCACTGGCCTTGAGCAACATCAATTGGTTTTACCACCAACGGCTCGACGCACGCCACGGTGCTTCCACGATTTGGGCGACCTTCGTGATGTGTTCAGGAGCTTCGTGGACAAGCCTAGATAGCATATCCGCGTCGATGTCCTCAGTCCGTGGAATATGGACGACCTGAGATGCTTCAAACTCTCCCAATATCGCTAATGCTCGATCTCTATACAGAGTCAGCTTGTCCCCTTTCGTGACGAAGCTTCCCGTCACCTGGCCGACCACCAAAGCTGAGTCGGTGTGAATTCGGACGAACTTGGCTCCCAACTGTTTTACACACTGTAATCCGGCTATTAGGGCTTCATATTCAGCTTCGTTGTTGGTGGGGGAGAACCGGAATAGTACAACATAATATACTTTGAATCCTTTAGGGGTCGTGATGACGATTCCCGCCCCTGAACATTTTTTTCCACTAGATCCGTTGGTGTTGACCTCCCACCATTCACCGGCAGATTTTCGCCATGGTCGATCTCCAAGCCTCGGGCGGTGCATTCGACAACGAAATCAGCCAAGGCATGTGCCTTAATCGTCGGTCTGGGCTTGTATTCTATAGCAAATTGCGTCAATAGCATCGCCCATTTGACCAGCCGACCAGAAGACGTCGAGGTCCGCAATATGGCGCCTATCGGCTAATCTGTAAGCACATGAATGTTCCGACCCTGAAAGTAGGGAGTAAGCCTCTTCACCGCTGTGACCAGGGCAAACACTACCTTCTCAAGTCGAGTATACCGAGTTTCTGGACCTTGTAAAGCATGGCTAACATAATAGACGGGTCTTTGCACTCCCTCGCCATCAACTCGACACAATACTGCACTGACTGCCCGATCTGATACTGCCATATACACATCGAGGTCTTCTCCGGGCTCGAGTTTAGACAAGATGATCGGGGACGCCAGATAATCCTTGAGATCTTTGAAAGTAGCTCGGCTCTCCTCATCCCACACAAAGCCAGTCAACTTTTTAAGAATTTTGAAGAACGGATGGGCTCGGTCGGCTAGTTTGGAGAGAAATCGGCTCAATGCCGCCAGCCGACCTGTTAACTGTTGCACTTCCCGAATGCTCATCGGTGGCTGCATGTCGAGGATAGCTTTGATTTTTGCTGGATTTGGCTCTATCCCTCTTTTGGTCATCAAGTATCCAAAGAACTTTCTAGTTTGGACAACAAATGTGTACTTCTTCGGATTCAATCTTAAACGATGGCTTCGCATAGTTTCAAAGCACGCTCCGAGATGGTTGGCATAGTCGGCTCGACTAGAAATTTTAACCAACATGTCGTCGATGTAAGCCTCCATCGACTTTCCTAGTAACTTGCCAAATACCGCGTTGATCATCCTCTGATAGGTGGCTCCGGCGTTCTTCAATCCGAACGGCATTACTCGGTAGCAATATAACCCATCGGGAGTGACAAAAGCAGCCTTCTCCTCATCCTGCTCGGACATCATGATCTGATGATATCCCTTGAATGCATCCATAAAACTCATCAGATCTGCCCCAGCCGTCTCATCGACCATCAGGTGTATACTAGGAAGGGGGTAGGGATCCAGGGGGCATACACGGTTCAGGTCGGTGTAGTCGATGCACATGTGCCAGGTCGGCGGTTTGGGCACCAAAACCACATTCGCAACCCACTCCAGATATACAACCTCGCGAATATGCCCATTCGACAACAACGCCTTGACCTCTGCCCTTACAAACTCCCGTCGATTAGAAGATAAGTGTCTTTTCTTCTGTTTTACTAGTTTTGAGGTCGGGCTGGTGGATAAGTGGTGACAAATGACGGCTCTATCAACTCCAGGCATGTCTTCCGGCCCCCATGCAAAGATGTCTGCGTATTCAAGCAGCACTGACAAGATAGAGCTCCTGAGGTCAAGGCAGAGCGCCACTCCGATCTTAATGCACCGGTTCGGGCGTGATTCTTCTAACGGGATCTCCTTAATGGCTTCCAAGGGTTCCGAGTGTTCCTTCTTATCCTCATCCTTTCTTCGGGCTATGGTATTGACCCGAGACGTGCTTGTTGTCTACTTCTAGACCGCACGGACATAACACAACCTGGCATATCACAGATCTCCTCGGACGACCCCCACACCTTCTGGAGTGGGGAACTTCATGCACAAATGCGGCATGGAGATGATGGCTCTCATCTGAGCGATCCCTAGTCGGCCCAGGATCACATTGTGCACGCAAGCTAGATTCACCACTATGAACTCCATTTCAAGCTTCAAAACTTTGGGGTAGGTTCCGACTTCCACGGGGAGTGTTACAACACCTTCGAGATGAATCATATCGCTTGTAAAGCCCGACAATAGAGTTTGGACAGGCTTTAGGGCAGCGTTTTCCAACTTCATCATACGGAAAGCGTCCAGGTAAAGGACATTGACACTACTCCCTGTGTCGACCATCACTCTTCTGACCTCAGCTCTGCATATGTCGATGGTGATTACCAAGGCTTCAACCGATCTGTCACCTCCCTGGGGCAAGTCATGGCCGGTGAACGTGACGGGCTCCTCTTTCAGTCGTTTATCCGGTCGGCTCGAATCAACCAAGCATACCGGCAGATCCCGATACCAGGCTTGACGTTCGTCGAGGTTGTCTCCACCCTCTAGGCCGCCAAAGATCACGTGGATGACTTGTTTTGCTCCTGGCGGCGGGGGTTCTCGATCCTGGTCGGGCTCCTTACCCTTACTCTTCTTGTCGGACTTCTTGAAAAAAATTTTCCATGATCTACCGTTTTTCTTCTTCTTTTCCGCAAATTGGGCCAGCTCCCCCTGATCTTAATAGGTCTTCTATCAAACCCTTCAGAACATGACATTCCTCAGTGTCATTCCCTCAGTTCCGGTGATAAGCACAATACTTATCTTTGTTCGAGCCATCTCTCGTAGGGGCAGGCAACTGAATCATGTGACAAGCTTGAGCGTACTCCAACACCTCGACCACCGGTCGGGTCAAGGGTGTGTAGATGGGGTTTTCGTCTTGGTCTTTTCGCCGTTGGTCGGGAAATCATTTCTGATCTCTTCAGCCTTGACTTGATTCCTGCAATCGCTTAGCGTTGTTCATTTCCATGGCGGTGGCGTGGTCCGCTTAATAGCCTCATCGTACGTATCTGGAGGTTGTACAATGAGGTCTTGATACAGCGGCCTCGCTCAGAGGGATGCTAAAAGTAAGTTGATTGTAGTTCGATCGTCCAAAGGCTCGATCTTCGCCATCGCGCTCTTCCATCTTTCCACGAAGGCCGATAAAGGTTCTCCTTCTCTCTGTTTAGCAAATTCTAACTGCGTAAAGTGCTTTCTCGCAGTTTTTGACATGGCGAATCGGGTCATGAACTTCCTTGCCAGATCGGGGAATCCCTATATAGAACTGGACTCTAAGGTTTTGAACCACTCGGTAGCCTTTCCCGTGAGGGTAGGGTAGAAGGCACGGCACATCACAGCATCCGACACCCCCATCATCAGCATATTCCCGTAATAAGAATTTATTTGATCTTCCGGATCCGTTCGTCCATTGTACTCTTTGTTGCTTGGCACTCGGAGGTCAATGGGATAAGGGTAATCCATGATTTCTTGCGTGAAGGGCGTCCTGAGCAAGTTACGAGACTTTCCTTGTTCACGCTTCCACCGGTTAAACTCTGCCCTGACCTGGTCAAGTATCCCTCGAGCAATTCCCGGATAAGGATCGCGTTGATCTCTCCGACGCCTTGATCGGGAAGAACTAGCCTCACTGGAGTCGGCTTCAAGGCTTGCGGGCGAAATGCTTATCGAATGTCGGGCTTCCTCCACTCATGCAGCTCGGCGTCTCATGGGGGGATCTATTCGATCAAATGCACTTGTGCGAGGTGGATCGACAACCATGGGTACCCGAGGTCGTTCTGACACACTCAAACGGGATAAAGCTAGTCGCCTAGCAGGTTCTGATCTCGACGGTTGCACGCCTCCCGATCTCCTTTTCGACTGCGCACGTCGTAGCCTTGGGGCCGTCGGCGTGGCAACCTCTACCGTACTGGGCTGAGGAGGAGCTTGCACCGGGAGGACCTGGACAGGCGGGTACATTGGCTACATTGGCAGAAATGGATAGGTCTGAGCATAGAATATCGGTGAATTAGGCCACCACTGCATCCTCGGGTCCATTGGATACATCGGGTATTGGTAAGGGACCGGTCCGACCAGCATCTGAAAAGGGTTGTCTTGCTGAATGACATTCACCGGTTCTGGCGGCGGGACCCCTGCCATGTTGTTAGGCTCCATTCGGGAGCTTAGACGAGATCGTAAATCTTGACTCTCCACCTCCTGCTCGTTGAAGTAATCTATGTATGGATACATGCACAGACCGGCAAATGTTGTAGTCTGCTTTTACTGCCCGGTCTCCATGGACGGCGCCAAAATGATATTGATAAATACGGAGGCAATACGGAGACAAGAATATAGCGTGAAAAGGTGTGTTATTATAAGGGCGTAAATCTGAAGTGAAATACAGGCAGTGGGCTAACAAAGCTCCGAGGTAATAAGGCTGATCTGTCTCCTGGTTTTCAAAAGTCCCCTCTCTCCTCCATTAATGCGGTTTTTATAGGCGCAGAAGGGGACAAGTTCCGCTCCCTCGGCATGACGAACACGTGTCACTCATGTAGCGGACCGACCTTTAGGCGATAAAGCTATCGTACACGTGGCGACCATGACTTGACCCCTGATAGCTATTGACACGATCGGTAGGTCGAAAATGAAGAAGGGATCCACCGACCCCTCTCTACACCTCATAGGAAAGCTCACGGGTTCGGATCTCCACAACCAACTTGTCGACCCTCACGGGTCGGATCGGGTCGGGTCCTAGGAACCATTTGTTCCTTGAGGAGGTCTATACGGTTCATCGTACCCGTTCTCATACCAAGAGGATATTTCCTATCAATGATAATTATGAAAATTTAAAATTATGACAATAGTGAAGATGTTCAAGCTGATCCATAACTCTGCTTTTTCTTGAGAATCTCATTCTTCAAGATTGCATCGTTACAAAATGAAAGATTTCTTATGCTTACAACCAAAATGTTGCAATATAATTGGAATTATATCACCAAACACACCATTCAACCTTTGAATGGAAAGATATGGTGGAAGTGAGATATCACACATGCTACAAAGTCCACTGCAAAAGTATTGCCAACACACTTTGAAAAACATTGATATCAACACACACCTATACCAACTGCAATTTCAACCACACTCAAAAGCAAAACACCTTGCAAATTCCATAGCAAAAATACTACCACCAAACACACCTCAAAAGACACTAGCATTACCCTGCAAAACTTACGCCAGAAAATGAGTAAAAACAAAGTCAATACCACTCAAATGGCAATGCCCAAAACACTGTATATATAATTGCACATTGATTTGCCTCAACTTCATATCAGTTTCACAATCTTCTTTACCAGCATTGTGCGCTCTGTTCATACATTAATAATGTTGTTCTTTTGATCTTAATGAATATCCATGAAATTAAAGCATAGGTAGTAATAAACTATAGAAGCAAAGGGGGTTTATAAAGGTGAATCAGAAGAGGAAGTTAAAAGCAAACCTATTCTACGAATAACATTAATAACAATGAAACTGGGAAGTCCATAAGTTTGGGCAGTGAAACAAATACAAATTCAAACATTAATGTTAGTTCAAATACATACATTCCAAAAACTAATGAGCAACATTGCTAAAAACACTGTGTAAGTGCACATTAATTGTCAAATACATACATTCCAAAAACCACTCAGCAACAGTTTTTTTGTGCATGCCATTGTAACCTCAAGCTACCAATGATTATGTGTTCAACTTATTTTATTTAAAATTTGATGGATTTAATTGGAACGTCATAGCTGAGCCTTGATTAGCTGAGGCCGAGCACTAGGCTCGGCCCTGGGGCTGGTTGGGTTCGCGTTATTCTGCTCCATCTGATCTGTTTGTTTTGGACATGTCTCCAATATATCCATCAAAATTCATTTTTGATTTTCTAGAGAATGCTAGACCAATGATAGGTTTCCGATGCTCTCTAAGTACGATCAATTCCTATATATAAAATTAATTAAATCAATACATGTTAAATTAGGACAATGAGTCAATGCATTTTGTGAGTAGGACAATGACCAAATGGATTTAGTATTCCTTAATGACTGCGTTTACTTCATCTCTCCACACAAATTTGATATACTTTGTATACTCTCCAACCAAGTTCACCAAGCAAGCTACACTGGCCAATCTGACCACCACACAAAGGCTAAGGTCTGGCCCAGGTCTTATTGGGCATGTCAGTTCAATATTCGCATCGGGCTCCTAGATTCATGGAACAGTGATAAAGATGCAGGAAAGGCAGATTATAATGCATAGATCAAGTATGCAACATGAATATCTTCTTTCTCTAGTAAAATCATGATATTTTTCCAGCTGATCAAGCTAAGGGCCAATTCAATTGGGAACAGAATTGAAGTATTTCATTCTATCCACCAAGCTAAGGACCAATGCCCGCTTTTCTATGATTTTTCTTTTTTAGGAATTAGTAACCAAGGGAAGGACATGACCACTTGGTTCAATTAGATGCCCCCACCAATTTTCCAATGCAATTAGAATAGATATACATAAATCCACTTACATGTTGGAGTATTTGATCATTTCATTCACAGAAATGTTGTAAGCAGAGAAGATTACATGCTAAGCACATCTTTACATGACAATTTAGCTAAATATTGTAACTGCACAAAATCATTAGATTAAGTATTAAGTTGTAGTATTCAACAAAAATTTCACAATTTTCACTCCTTACTCTTTGCTCATCAAATGACAAGATATCGCACACAAATCAATTCGTTTACAAGATTTCACACACAAATCAATTCCTTAAAAACGAATGTAAATTGTCAACAAACAATGTTGTGAATACAAAGCCAAAGTCCAAGGATTGGATGACCACTCCTTTTTATTTAACTCAAAACGACAACATTAATAAGAATAAAATCACATCGCCCCAAGCACGCTAGAGACCTTTGAACTAAAAGAAATGGTGGAAGATATTACACATGCTACAAGGTCCATTGAAAAAATACTACCGACACGCTTCAATAACACTGATATTAACACACAACGAACTATACCAACTGCAATTTCAACCACACTTGAGGGCACAACACCCTGCAAATTCCATAGCAAAAATACAGCCAACGTACTCCAAACAAGCATCAAAAGACACTAGCATTACCCTGCAAAATCGACACCACAAAATGAACAAAATCATTCCAATACCACCACTCAAATTGCAATGCCACTAGTAAAACACTTACCATGTCTCTGAATGTCCAGTAAAACCACTCATAAGCAACATTTCCAAAAACACCGTATGAATGCACATTTATTTGAATGAACTTTAGCTTCACAATCTTCATTAGCAAGATTTGGTTCACTTTGTTCTGCTTCCCCAGTACCTAGCTCAGGTTGAGTGACCACAGATCTCTCTTCAGGTTCGCAATCTTCATTATTAGGATTTGGTTCACTCTTTTCAGTTTGGCCACGTACACATAGCAGTGTTAATAAATAAATGTTGTAGTGTTTATGTTTTGGTTTCTATTACTCTTTTTATGTTTTCTTCAATTTTATTTTATACAATTTACTCTTGAAATATTTTTATTATATCATAGTAATTTATCTTAATCTCAAAGCAACTAATTCATACATTTGTAGGTTTTTTGTTAAAAACAAATTAAACTTTTAACAAATCTTTTAAGATTGGAAAAAGTTCATGCAAAACTAAAAGAGAGGAGTTCAATTAGAAACTATTTGTAGTAGTACAGAAAAAGCATGAGTTATAAGCCATCAAGGCAACCAATTACACTAACACAAGTTCAATTCCAATTTGACAAAACAATTATATTTAATAGTATAAGGGCAAAATTAACAATTATTTGCAAAAATTAGTATTTTTTATGCATGATGTGCAAAAATTGATGTCCAATCTTAGTACTCTATATTAAAATCTTAGATTTATTTAGATTTTAGATATTTATATTATTGTATAATAATAATAATAATAATAATAATAATAACAATAATAATAATAACAATAATAATACATAGACATTGTATACTGGAGTACTATATAACTTATTTCCTTATTATTACTATTACTATTGAAGAAGACTCGAACCTATATATGTACTTTTGTTTGGAAGGACCACAATAATACCATCAAACTACAAGGTATTTGACTGCTAACTAATAATTTCAATATGCCAGATTAGGTTTAATTTTTTAGAAGTCAAATAATATAGGTAGATATAATTGTCACCAAACATGTAGTACACAAACTTGATATTAAATTTTCAAATTTTAAATATTATTTACTATTTAGATAGGTATAATTGTCATACAATACAAAAAAAAAAATTAATTCTTTTTCTTTTTTCACTAATAAGCCTTTTATTGGTACACCTTAGATTGTTTTATAAGGATAATAAAAATTATAGTCTATTCTATCTAAAAGAAATTTCATACATAAATACACAAATGTGTGTATATGTATATATGTATCTTTGTGAATATAGAGTTTTAAATTTGTGAACATAGACTCGGGTCCATCTTGGTCCATAGCATAATTTGCCATAATACTCCTTAGCATCTAGTGTGCTTTGCATTAAAATATTTCCTAAAATGTATTACGAAATTGATATTTACGTATAAGAATATGTTTTTATTTTTGTTACTAGATAGGTGTTCATATAAAATATTAAAAAAGTAAAAAATACCTACCATTTAGAATTTCAATATGGACAGGAGGAGATATTCCCCACTTTCTTTGGGATTCCAATGGTTCAATCACTTTAACAGATCGATCTGTCAATCCAATTGCAAGTTGGTTGGGTACTGTGGATGCGCCGCAATTGCAACTGCATACACACTTTCGCTTCTGCAATAATATAACACAGATAAGTTAAACATTTTATTAAGGAAATGAATATTGTTCGGTAAACAACAACATAAATTTTTAAATAATTCTAGATTAAGGCTATGTTTGGCAAACCTAGCTGAAAAGGTAGCTGAAAGCTGAAAAGTAGCTGAAAACTGAAAAGCTATAAGCTCGAAGCTGAAATCTAAAGAGCTGTTATGCTTAAAAGTGTTTTGTAACATTAGCTTTTTGATAAGCTGATAAATGTAAAAAGACTAAAAAGGACATCTTCATACAATTTAAATAATTTTAAAATTAAATAGGTTTGTTTATATATTAAAATATAAAATAATGAAATCAATATATTTAAATAAAATATAAAGTAAGAACATATATTTGAAAATATATAAAGTAACAAAAATGTTTATAATTCATAAGATTAGTTCATACAAAAATTAATGTTCAAACACAAATGTCAAACTGAAATTACAACCAAACATAATGAAAATAAAATGTCAAAAGGGTTTTAATTGAGAGGGGTAAAGGATGTCATTTATTTAAAATAATAAGGATGAAGATGGAAAAAAGTTAAAAAGCTACTAGCTTATTTTTGAAAAGCTATCCCAAGTAGCGTTTCAAAATAAGCTCTTATTTTAAGCTACTAGCTTATTTTGAGAACATTACCAAACAGAGCTTATAGCTTATTAGTAGCTTAAAATAAGCTATAAGCTCCTAAATAAGCTCTGCCAAACAGAGCCTAAAGCTATGTTTGGCAAACCTAGCTGAAAAGGTAGCTGAAAGCTGAAAAGCTATAAGTTCGAAACTGAAATTTGAAGAGCTGTTAAGCTAGCTGTTATGTTTAAAAGTGTTTGGTAAAACTAGCTTTTTCATAAAATTTAAAAAGTTTTAAATTTAAATAGGTTTGTTTACATATTAAAATATAAAATAATAAAATCAATATATTTTAATAAAATATAAAGTAAGAACATATATTTGAAAACATATAAAGTAAAACAAAATGTTTATAATTCATAAAATTAGTTCATACAAAAATTAATGTTGAAACACAATGTCAAATTGAAATTACAATCAAACATATTGATGATATAAGGCCAAAAGGGTTTTAAATTGGGAGGGTAAAGGATGTTATTTATTTAAAATTATAAGGATAAAAAAGATGGAAAAAAGATAAGAAGCTACTAGCTTATTTTTGAAAAGCTACCTAAAGTAGCGTTTCAAAATAAGTTCTTATTTTAAGCTACTAGCTTATTTTAAAAACATTACCAAACAAAGCTTATAGCTTATTAGTAGCTTAAAATAAGCTATAAGCTCCTAAATAAGTTCTGCCAAACAAAGCCTTATTTAAAGTTGCCTCATTATCTAAAGTTCTTTGTTAATTTGTTGTGATTGGACTTTTATTTATCCCTCAATTGCCTTTAAGATATAAATTTAATCAATCTATCTCTTTTAATTTTTACAAATCTAGTATTAGTTTATATAATTGGTAAAAGTAATAAAATTCTCAACAATCTCTTTGAATCATCAATATTTCTAGATGTAAGAAGGTGCTCTTACCTATTGATTATTGAATATGACTTCATCAGATAAATAAGCTGATGGAGCAATTATGACATCTCGGTCTTAACCCATATGCATCAAACACTCCAATATTCCCATCTTCAAGAGATGCATATATTAGTTGGCAATTGCAAGAGTATGTAGAAGAATATATTGGTGCAGAGAAGGAACCATGTGGGATCCACTGAAACAACACATACTCCAAATTCAAACCCGGTATGGTGGTGTTCATTAGCCTATTTCAAAATTTGAGAAAACATGTTCTACCTGGTTTATGCGCTTCATCTTGGATGCATCATATATTGCCAATTGTGATTCATGTGTAACTAGTAAGTGGAGTTACGTTGGTCAACATGGAACATCACATGTGTGTTACCTGAAGATACTTCACCCGCAGACAACTTGATGCGAATTGATCTTCTCTTTATCCATATACGAGTGTTCCAGCTACAAAGCTAAAAAATAAAAATAAAAAAATAAAAAAATTGTAATCTTGGTTTCCAGTTAATTTTTTGTTAAAATAAATTTTGGTATGCAGAGTGAATAACATAGAAAACACAAATATTTGGTCAGTTTGTAACCTTCTTGAGGTTTCTACAAAATTCATAAATTTACAATAAAGAAGTTTGTTGTTACTATACGTCCCTACATGATTAGTCATCGACTCATGGGATGTTCCACTGTACTGCTAATTGAAGGGATCATGCCATACTTAGCTTGTTTATCATTCCTTTGCTAATCGACCTACATATGCTTCCCTGGGATTCAGCATCCGATGAAAACCAGAAATTTAAGGTCTGTAGAGAATGTTAGACCAGTGATAGGTTTCTGATGATGTTCTTCAAGTTCTTTTAATCCCTATATTTAAAAATCAATTAAACTAGTACATGTTAAATTATCATACGCATAACGCAATAAGATATGATATGTCACAGAGGACGTGACTTACCTCATCTATCCTATCATATATATATATATATATGTGTGTGTGTGTGTGTGGTTGTAACGACAAATTTTCAAACTTGAAAATAATAATAATAATAATAATAATAATAATAGTCTAATTAGTTTTTTTTTTAGTTTATGTTCTCCCTAGGCCTAACTTATAATTTAATTGCTTAAGCTTTAATTGGGCTTAGTCCTCCCTTGGGCCCAATAATAATTATATATCTTTAAGCTATAGAAGTCCAATGGGAAAGGGTCAACCACATTAGACTAGTCTTGAACCTTAATAGAGAAGAAAGGGAAAAGAAGAGGCATTTTCATCTTAATCTGCTCTTGACTTGCGTAGAAGGAGGAAAACAGAGAGGTTGTAGTTTCAGTGCTCAAGAATACAAGGTAAATAATTTAGATTTTGTTGTTAAAGAAGAAAAACCTAGCTTCCCTGTTAATGTTGCTGTGTAATTCAAAGCTTAAGATGGAAATTTGTGCTAGTGAAGAATCTGAATTGCTAAGTTTTAAAGTGGGTGTTTTGTGATTACTTTAGTAAGATGATGTACTAATTTATTAATTCATTTCCCTTACAAATCTATGCTTAATTACCCATATTATGGGCTGATTTTCTCCCTAATGAGCTCAATCTTCCTTGGTAAGTTTTTGGCAGTACTTGTTTCAAGAAGGGTAATAGAGGCTTTAGGCTCATTTATTTATATTTTTGAGTTGTTGCTTGGTGTTGGGAAAACATGATTATTTATAAATTACAAGAAGAATGTGTAAATATTTGGAATATTAGTAAGTTATAATGGTGTATGTATTTGATAGGTGACCGTGAAGGTTAGTGCGTAAAGGGATTTCTATGCTTAAAAGCTTACTAAGGTAAGGAAACTTGGTACTTACTTACTCATTGTAACTTATATACCATATCCTAAGTGATTGCAAAATATTGAAGCTATTCTTGAATATGGGCATGAGTTATATGGTAAAGTATTAATACATTACTAATGAAAAATTTGAGAACTTGATATATATGTTTTAAGGTTGATCATGGTGTGTATATATATATATATATATATATATATATTCAAGGGCATTAATCATATTGGTGGTCTAACCACCCTTGTCTTTGACTTGGAATGTTCCCTTGATTCCCCATTGGTGGTCTTGCCACCCTTGATTTGGAACATTCCCTTGATTTTAATTGGTAGAATTGCTACCCTTGATTAATGTAATTTTTCTAAATTGATCTTGGCTCGTACTATGAGTATAAAATAGTTCTCAAGTAAAACGGGGAGGTAGGTATGCAATATCTTTATTTTATTTATTTTATTTATGTTATTTAAGCATCGATCTATGATTTATGACTTGAAGGAGAACTCTAGAATTGATACGCATATGCGATAACATTGTATTTGAATGCTAAAGCTTTTAATATTCAATTTACTTTACATCTTATGTTATCTTATCTATTTGTGGTCCTCTTTATTCTCTATACTTGATTTGGTAGAGAAGTGTCATATGATTATTAAGCTTTTAAATTCACTCGTGTGTTTCATGTTTTCCGAATAGGTTGTTGATCGAGGTTAAGACAAGGGAGGTCACTTTTTTTGGGATTAAAGGCTCTAGGATATTAGTCTAGTGCCTTGTGTTAGATGGGGACTCCTTCTAATCGATCTTTTTGTGGAGATCAACCTCCATAGTGGGACCTTGGATTCCATGTTATAGATTTTAGACTATGTCTCTATGCTTAAATGTATATATTATACTTCCTATTAAGCAATATTTGGAAGAAGAAACTTTAAGATCAAGCAGTTGTTTAGGTTATCTTGTGGATGATATTTTGTTTAGCAGGCTTCGTATTATAGTTACTATTCTTTTTGTCTTACTAATACGGCCGGGTTACGCTATTATTTGGGGCGTGACAGATTTGGTATCAGAGCCTAGGTTTGAATTAGATTGTCTATCTACCCTTAGATTGACTCTTTAAAAAAAAAAAAATTTCTAAGCTTGTGAACAAAGTTATATTCTAACCTTGAATCTGTGGGTCATTTGTAAACCCTAGGTATTTGATGTGGTAAATGGTTATTAGCATTGTTTTTGTCATATTACTTTGTTTGTATGTCTTTCAGCAAGTTAGTCAATTCATGGATAGAGGTCGTGGAGGAACCTCGGGCGGGGGAAGAGGAAGGCAAGCAAGGCAATCGAGGGGTGGTCGAGTTGCTAGGCTAGTTCAAGGGACTACTCGAGATGTACCGGTTGATGAAGTTCCACCTTCGGGCATTCCTCTACCTCAAGTTACCCCTCAAGCTGCGCCTCAAACAACTACACCAGTTGATATTGCGGGCACATTTCAAGTGTTAGCTAACCTTTTGTAGCAACAAGCAACTAATAATCAAGCTTCCTACTTTGAAAGGTTTAGACGTGTAAACCCACCGACCTTCGATGGTGGACCAAATCCCTTGGTAGCAATTAGATGGATAAAAGAGGTGGAGAAATTGTTCGCAGCTATGCAGTACCCTCCAGAAATCAAATTGGGTGTAACCATACCATTACTTCAAGGAAATGAAGAGCATTGGTGGGGGGTTACAAGGGCATCATATCCAGATGGGGATCATATAACTTGGGAAGAATTCAAGAGGGTGTTTTATCGTAACTTTTTTCCAGATAGTGTAAGGAGGGTGTTAGAAAATGAATTCCTAAATTTGGTGCAAGGTGATATGACAGTCTTGGAATATGCCCATAAGTATATAGAACTAGGAGAGTTCTTTCCAATATATATGAGTAACGAGGAAACAAAGGCCAATAGGTTTGAAAATGGTTTGAGGTCAACAATCCGCAATCACATGTCATCTAATGTTTATCATAGCTATCAAGAAGTGTTCGATAGTGCCATAAAAGTTGAAGCAAGGTTGAATGAGTCTAAGGAGCAATGGTCTGACAAAAAAAGGGCAAGAGAAGCAATACAACAATATGGAAAGCCAAGGGGTATTGGAAATTTACCAAATAAGAAGACAGCTAAAGGACATGTTGTGCAGACCAAGGAGTGCAACTTCTGCCATCTTTATCATACCGGGGAGTGTCGCCGCAAGTCTGGGGCATGTTTTGAATGCGGTCAATTGGGACACAAAGTGAAAGATTGTCCAAGGAAAATGCATACTGAAGCAAGATCAACTCAACAAAAACCCAGGACTAATGCTCGTGTATTTGCTATGACTCAACAAGATGCTGATGTTGCCAACAATGTTGTTTCAGGTATATTACCCTTGAACTCTATAAATGCGTATGTCTTGTTTGACTCTGGTTCCTCACATTGCTTTGTGTCTAAGAGATTTGTGAAGTCTTTGAACCTAATAACGGAAAAATTATATGAACCCTTGTTTGTTAGCACCCCTATGAAGAAGATTGAAGTTGCGGATAGGTGGGTCAGAAATTGTATTCTTTTGCTTGAAGGGAGGGAAATGGTGGCAAATCTAGCTTTACTGGATATGCATGATTTTGATGTCATACTTGGGATGGACTGGCTATCCAAGAACCATGCTTTCATTGATTGCTCTAAGGGAAAAGTTATATTCCAGATTCCCGGGCAACAAGAATTTTGCATTCAAAATTGCAAAGAGAGAGGTGTTTTGGCCACTAAGATACCCCTACATATCATCTCAGCCATGAGCGCAAGAAGATCATTAAGGAAGGGATGCCAAGGGTTTATAGCTTATGTAATTCATGCACAAACCAAAGATGTGAAATTAGAAGACATCCCAGTGGTTAGTGATTTTCCTGATGTTTTTCCTGAGCAATTACCAGGAGTACCCCCTGATAGAGAAATAGAGTTTGAGATTGATTTGATCCCTGGAACAACTCCTAAATCCAAAATTCCATATAGGATGGCTCCAGCAGAGTTGCGGGAATTAAAGGTGCAATTGCAAGAGTTACTAGACATGAAATTTATCCGCCCTAGTGTCTCACCTTGGGGTGCACCAGTTTTGTTTGTTAAAAAGAAGGATGGGAGTTTTCGACTTTGCATNGTAGAACTTACAGTTGAGAAGATTCAATTAATAAGAGATAGGATTAAAGCTTCTCAAGATAGGCAGAAGAGTTGGGCTGATTTGAAGAGACGATGCTTGGAATTCAAAAGTGGAGATTTTGTGTATGTCAAAGTGTCTCCTACTAAGGGTGTGATGAGATTTGGAAAGCGCGGAAAATTAAGTCCTCGCTATGTGGGACCATTTGAAATTCTTGAAAGAGTTGGTGATTTGGCCTATAGGGTAGCACTTCCACCAGGGTTATCTAGTGTCCATAATGTCTTCCATGTATCTATGTTAAGGAAATATATTTCAGATCCAAGTCACATTTTGGACTATGAGCCACTACATGTCAGCGGTAACTTGTCCTACGCAGAAGTGCCTATTCGTATAATTGACAAGAAGGAACAAACCTTAAGACGACGTAAAATCCAGTGGGTCAAGATACAATGGTCTAATCACACACCAAGAGAAGCTACTTGGGAACGAGAAGAGATAATGAGAGAATGTTATCCTGAGCTCTTTGTTGGGGAAGGTATGTAAGTTTCGAGGACGAAACTTTCTTTAAGGGGTAGAGTATGTAACGACAAATTTTCAAACTTGAAAATAATAATAATAATAATAATAATAATAGTCTAATTAGTTTTTTTTTTAGTTTATGTTCTCCCTAGGCCTAACTTATAATTTAATTGCTTAAGCTTTAATTGGGCTTAGTCCTCCCTTGGGCCCAATAATAATTATATATCTTTAAGCTATAGAAGTCCAATGGGAAAGGGTCAACCACATTAGACTAGTCTTGAACCTTAATAGAGAAGAAAGGGAAAAGAAGAGGCATTTTCATCTTAATCTGCTCTTGACTTGCGTAGAAGGAGGAAAACAGAGAGGTTGTAGTTTCAGTGCTCAAGAATACAAGGTAAATAATTTAGATTTTGTTGTTAAAGAAGAAAAACCTAGCTTCCCTGTTAATGTTGCTGTGTAATTCAAAGCTTAAGATGGAAATTTGTGCTAGTGAAGAATCTGAATTGCTAAGTTTTAAAGTGGGTGTTTTGTGATTACTTTAGTAAGATGATGTACTAATTTATTAATTCATTTCCCTTACAAATCTATGCTTAATTACCCATATTATGGGCTGATTTTCTCCCTAATGAGCTCAATCTTCCTTGGTAAGTTTTTGGCAGTACTTGTTTCAAGAAGGGTAATAGAGGCTTTAGGCTCATTTATTTATATTTTTGAGTTGTTGCTTGGTGTTGGGAAAACATGATTATTTATAAATTACAAGAAGAATGTGTAAATATTTGGAATATTAGTAAGTTATAATGGTGTATGTATTTGATAGGTGACCGTGAAGGTTAGTGCGTAAAGGGATTTCTATGCTTAAAAGCTTACTAAGGTAAGGAAACTTGGTACTTACTTACTCATTGTAACTTATATACCATATCCTAAGTGATTGCAAAATATTGAAGCTATTCTTGAATATGGGCATGAGTTATATGGTAAAGTATTAATACATTACTAATGAAAAATTTGAGAACTTGATATATATGTTTTAAGGTTGATCATGGTGTGTATATATATATATATATATATATATATATTCAAGGGCATTAATCATATTGGTGGTCTAACCACCCTTGTCTTTGACTTGGAATGTTCCCTTGATTCCCCATTGGTGGTCTTGCCACCCTTGATTTGGAACATTCCCTTGATTTTAATTGGTAGAATTGCTACCCTTGATTAATGTAATTTTTCTAAATTGATCTTGGCTCGTACTATGAGTATAAAATAGTTCTCAAGTAAAACGGGGAGGTAGGTATGCAATATCTTTATTTTATTTATTTTATTTATGTTATTTAAGCATCGATCTATGATTTATGACTTGAAGGAGAACTCTAGAATTGATACGCATATGCGATAACATTGTATTTGAATGCTAAAGCTTTTAATATTCAATTTACTTTACATCTTATGTTATCTTATCTATTTGTGGTCCTCTTTATTCTCTATACTTGATTTGGTAGAGAAGTGTCATATGATTATTAAGCTTTTAAATTCACTCGTGTGTTTCATGTTTTCCGAATAGGTTGTTGATCGAGGTTAAGACAAGGGAGGTCACTTTTTTTGGGATTAAAGGCTCTAGGATATTAGTCTAGTGCCTTGTGTTAGATGGGGACTCCTTCTAATCGATCTTTTTGTGGAGATCAACCTCCATAGTGGGACCTTGGATTCCATGTTATAGATTTTAGACTATGTCTCTATGCTTAAATGTATATATTATACTTCCTATTAAGCAATATTTGGAAGAAGAAACTTTAAGATCAAGCAGTTGTTTAGGTTATCTTGTGGATGATATTTTGTTTAGCAGGCTTCGTATTATAGTTACTATTCTTTTTGTCTTACTAATACGGCCGGGTTACGCTATTATTTGGGGCGTGACAGTGGTTGATTTCTCCATACCAATTGCAATAATGTTATCATCATAAGGATCGAAAGCTAAGAAATTAAAGTTGATGCAGATGGCAACAACATGATTGTTTTCATCACCTACATCACATGTACATTATAGAAATCATGCACATGATCATTTATAAAGACAAATGCGATAATTAAGAGTTAAACTAGTTTGATCGATAGTCATACCTCACATGTCATGATGTTAAACAATGAAACTATTCCACCACCAGCTGACATAACATAAGCATTATTCTTGGAGAGGTCTATGCAAGTAACTCTTCCTCGAGCTTGACACCTGATTTTGGTTCATTGTTGAGCCATTCCCATAGTTTTTGAATACCATTTGAGCTAAGAGCCAAGATGCTAACACCAGAATTTGTATAAAGAAGTCAGGCAACCTTAACAAAATCCTTTTCAACATCAAGTAAGTATTGAAATTCATGGAGAATTAAATACTTAACACCTACCCCTTATTTATTATTTAAAGCACCAATTTCTGTTAGTAAGAAATATGAACTACAAGAAAAATGATAGAGAGAAAATAGTTCAAAAACCTTAGCATTAGAGCACTCTAGCATGGAAACCATTTGGCATTTATCTTGATCTACAATTTCGGTAAACTCCCACAGTTTGGTTTTATTTGGACCTAACAATTGTCGACAAAGCTGATCAACCAGACTTGAAATTGTAAAAAAAAAAAAGGGTTTATCTTTAAAATGGCTCATGTTGTTAACTTGTTGACTTATTTAAAATTATCATGTCAATATATTTGCATGAACCCATTATATTTAATATTAATTATTAAAATATGTTATTTACTCCCATTTTTTTCTCGAGAGAAATGTTATAGTTTCGATAGTCAAGATGTATATACATATCTACTATACTAATAAGAGTCAAAAGAGAGTTAAGTCTAAAATGAGTAGAAAAAATAGCGATAAAATTATTTAATCAAATAGATGGTTCAGATGAATTATTTAATCAAATAGATAGGTAAGATAATTCAGATTAATATTATTAATATAGATTACCTAATTTAACCTTACTTTTATAATTATCCAGTTTTCTGTTAAATATTCTCTTCTCCGTTAATATTCCGTTAACTTTTAACTTACCTATTAATTTCTATAAGAAAGGTCTTAGGTTCGAACCTCATCTCAATCAAATTTGACATAATTAAGTTTCTCATTCTATTTCCTCTTATTAAATTAAATAAATTAGTAGCTACAAAAAAAAATGATATATATGTATTTCTTTAATTTAGAATTATGTGTCTACAATACCTTTATTTGAAAAAATTATTCATTATCAAAAAATTAAATTAAATAAGAGAAATAATTTCATTAGTTATATATTGTCTTTATTTTCTCTCATGCAAAGATTCTTTGCATTCAAATTTATCAATTGATATTCATTACATTGTCCATTATCTTATTTTTACAATATCTTGTAATTAAATATCAAAGTTATACTACAAAATAATGTTATATATTTATCTACCAAGTATTTTATTAACACTATGAAAAAAAATTTTAAAATAATTTGAAGCTAATTATATTAACTACTTGGGGATTGGTTGACAAAGAGAGTACTCAAATAACCCAACAAATTGAAGCGGAATCGCTCTATTTTACTCTTATTGAATTAAATAAATTAGTTACACCAAAAAAATGATACATATGTATTTCTTTAATACCATGAAAAAAATAAAAAAAGAATAGTTTGAAACCAATCATATTAACTACTTGGGGGATTTGTTGACAATGAAAGTACTCAAATAACCATTACCCAGCAAATTGAAACGAGAAACTACCTTTTAATATCTTTGGAATATATAATATTTTAAAATTTTAAATTTTTATTAATTTATTTAATCTTTTTTCTTAAACTAGGGATTTCTTTATCAACAATAACTCAGTCAATAATAATGGTTGAACCAAATGAACCCCAAGCAGAACACCTAAAGGAAAGTCCATAGCTCCTATATCATAATCTCATTGCATGGCGTTGTTATATATGCTACCAACAATAATCGAATTGTAAATAACACACTACCAACAAAAAGGAAGAGAACAAATAGTAAAGATGAAGACAATGACAATGTTACTGAAAAGAGAATTAAGAACACTTAGAAAAATTCAAATGAAAAGTAGTATTTATTTAGACTATCATTTTTAGACCAAATATTTAGACTATCCATTTTACAAGGTTGCAAACATTTATTTTAGTAATAATTATAATGAATTTTCTATATTATCTTGGATTCATATACTTTGAGTTAGATATATATTTAAATAAAAAAATTGGACATTCAATTATCCATGTATAAACTTCTCCTATATAATCTTGATATACTTTCAAATATTTATTTAAATATAAACATTGGACATTAACCCATTCGCGCAATGCGCGTATAAAACTAGTACATATATACATGTGATTCACTGTCCCCTTTTTTAAATTCATCATCAAGATCTTTTTAGAGCCTAATGTTCTATTGACTCCGTAACAATGTAGTATCTGTTCATAGCTACTTTCTCAACCGGGTGTCACTAGACCACAAGGTCTTATGTAAGTATGTAACCATGCATTAAAGAAATGAATTAGTATAGAAAAAAAAATGGTATGACGACTTTGTTAAGTATTGAAAATTCCGTCTCAAAATTACAGTTTACAAAAAAAAAAAAAAAACTCTGTAACCCATTGTTCTATGAGTATATCATGATACGTTGAGCTACATTTTGATTAATAAGATTAATTGATAGAAAATATTTTACATTTTTTTTTTGGTTTTGAAATTAGTAGGATATGTTTTCTCAAAACATAGAATTAGCTTGTATATACAATGCATAAACCTTTCAATTTGGGGGCAAAAAAAAACCTTTCAATTTGGTATACCAACAAAATAATATATCAGCGTGTTATTTAACTCATATTTTAATTGAACTGCTGCACCCTTCAGTTATATTACAGAGTATTACTATAGTATACTCCACTGTCTCATTTTATTTGTACTACTTACTATTTATTGGTCAAACCAACTTTTTCTTCTTTGCTTATTTTCTTTAGTATTTTTTATTCATTTTTAAATTTAATTTTTTGTGTTTAATAGTACTTTTAGTTTGGTTTTTAAATATATAAATTTTGTATACTAATACTAAACTTAATATTATGAAAAATTGAATTAAAAATAACTTCAATCAAGTCTCTGATATTGCAACTTTATGTCCTGCATGCATTACTTTAATTTCTTTTTCTTCATACTCCTCAATTCAATTTGTGATTCATGGAGGGGAGCGGCTGGCAGGATATCCATAAAGTCACAAATCATAAAGTGAGCTGAGAGTAAGTCTAAGTCTGGGAAATTGGGACTCAGAATGACGATTATATTTTCTTTCTCCTTTAGCCTGGCCTCCAGTACTTCATCAACCCTCATGGCTGCAGCAGCCCTTTTGCATGTTTTCTTTTCAGCACCTGCAAAAGTGATCACAACAATAAGATGATGAGTCTGGTGAATATAATGAAGCTAAGCAGCAGATCAGATGCATGCATGCACAACCAAAGCTAAAATCAAAGTAGAAAAGAATTGATTAATTGAAGCATTCAAAATGTCAGATACTTGGATCGGATTGTCAAATTCCAGTTTGTGTACTTAGCTTATTTCATTTTATAGGGTAATATTTTTATAATTTTTATCTTTTGAATCTGATACCTCTCAGCTCATTAGTCTGCATTTCGAATCTATGTTTTGCCATTGCAGCGCCTACAGTTTATTTATATTGATATTTTATTGTATGGGGTATGTGTTTGTATAAAATATTAAAGAGTATATATCCACACGGATAAAGTATCTGGATTAATATCTTCTGTCATTGTATCATCTCCACCACTATCTTTTGTATGTTCTGATGATATGCCATCTTCCTTTTCCTCTTCCTCTTCCTCTACTTTAGAGCCTATGCCTATTATTTAGTAAAATGTTTAACATGTTCCCATTATTTGTTTTTCTCTCTTGGATATTATGTTGTGAACAGGGACTTTAAAGCCAAATTGAAAAGTTGTTAATTAGAAGAAAAGTTATATAACTTTATTAAGTACAGTATTGAAAATGCCATCTCAAAATCATAAACCATAACAAATGTATAATCTATTATTCTTTGAGAAGGGCCATAAAGCCATTTATTTACTTTCTTATTATAAGAAAGTTAAATTAAAAATTCAAGAAATCAGAAGTAGAAAGGAAAAACAATTGACAATATTGTGAAATATGGTTAAACTCGTTATTATCATTGTCAAAGTTGAGTTTGTCAGATACTTTTGTTTTTGCTATTTGAATAGGTGTTCGTACAAAATGTTAAAGAATATAAAAATATATGTAATATAATAATTTAGACTAATATGTATGATAATATAAAGCTTGGGTGAAGCATGAGTACCTGAACCACTCTCACTAGAACCAACCTCCCTGTATAAGGTAGAAGCACAATGATGCATAAGCATTTTTTTTAGTAATTGAAATAACAACAAAAGTTTGTCCCTTTCTTGAGAAATATATAATTCTTAGCCTAAATAAAATCTAAAACTGATAAAAATAACTGCAAAAGAGTATTGAACATAAAAGAGTATAAGTGATATTAAAAACTTAAAAAGAAAATAAAAACTTTATAGATGGTAATTCTCAAGCCCAATATATATGTTTACCTTTTTCGTCGTATTGCTTCAGTTAATGATTCATCGTCTGTATATAACAAATCACAACTCCAATTGGAATACGTGATAGCCTTAGATTCTGAACACATAATTGCGACCTCGAATATCAAATAATGACTGAGGGTAGCAGTATCCGTGATAGCCTTAGATTTAGGCCATAGACTACTAAATGGTATGTAGGCAAAGCATACAAGTTCATCATCAGAGTTGTGAAATTCCTCATCAGAGTTGTCATCATCCTCATTAGAGTTGTGAAATTCCTCATCAGAGTTGTGAAATTTCTCATCATACAGTCTGCCAATCACACATTTGGTTTGGAGAGGAGGTTCACTTCCATTATCTTTGTGTGTGAGTTTGGTTATGAGCTCACAATGCCTAAAAGCGCGAATGTTTGGGTGTGACTCCCATTTCTCTATTTTTGGAAACAAAAAACATACAATAAACCCCACAAAGTTATGACTATACCAATTGGGATCAAGAGAAATGGAGATCTTGTGAGGATCATGGTGAGGATATTTGAAGCATTTGTTAGACATGTATGTCCTTGGAGCCAACATTTATTGTTTTGGGCATTAATTTCTTATTAAATAAATATAATAAATAATTATTTTATTTATTTTATTAATTCTTAATTAATATTTGATATTATTCCATACAATCTTCTTAATTCTTCATTCTTAAGTGTTAAGAATATGAGTGACGAAGAATTAATAAATGAAGTATTGTAAAAATGTTCCTAGTCATAGGAATTCTAATTGGGCATTAGAATTCCGATAAGACTAGAACATTGTCCTTCTTATGGTGAGTCTCATGCCATTCTGTATGAGATACAGAGAGTGGACATGTGGATGATTGTTAGAGAACAAGTCATTGAACATTGACTGACTACAACGTACTGCATGGTGTTTACCTACGTGTCATCGGTATGTTGTATGTTACAAGTATGCAATAATCATTTGACTTGAGACGACATGGTTGTCTCGTACATATGGTGGACTAGTTTTTGTCAGTATGCGTCTTTTGTTCCTTATGGGACTATAAGTGTACTTGGTGGCCTAGTTCAGTATTGTACGAAGACATGTGTGCGTTCAATAGAGGATCCACCGCCTTGAGGTAACAAGGATGTTCCAGTCTATTCAATAATTATACAACTAGAATCTCTGGCCAGAGTACAATGAAGTTGGACTTCAGGTTAAGAATATTGAATAGACATATTGACTGGGTTTATGGGTTTGACCAAGTTTGACCATGACCTTTATCTGGTTCGGAACAAGTGTTGTGTGGAAGGAATGTTGCATGATATTTGTAACGGAAAGGTTCATTATAATATATTAAAATATATTCATTGTCAACTAGGTAGTCATGATATACTGCTAGGTGTCACTCATGACTTACGAGTTATTTAATAATGAGTTATTAAATATTACTCGTTGCTAGTTTGACTATGAACCTAGAAAGTTACACCATAATGATTCGTGGTAATGTTGAGAACTTTAAAAGAAATCGATAAAAAGTTATCGATATTGAATTAGTACATTAATAACTCATTAATGAATTAATTCAAATACTGGGTAGATTTGGGCTTTTAAAAGGCTAGCATCTTTGGGCCCAAACCAGGCTATATATATATAAGTCTTGCCCTATTTCTTAACTAAGAGAAGTGACAGAGAGATAATTCACAAAAGATTTTTCACGTGAAAATCTCTGGGAGTTCTCACGTGCCTGACCGGTGGACAGACTAGAGGCCGGACGTTTGGACGGTTTTGATTCTGCCAAAGCACGCTTCAAGGGTAAAACTTTCTAACTCCCTTTTTACATAGAATCATAGAAAAAGTAATTGATGCTTCCGCTGCGCATGTATGTTTTTCTAACAGTGGCATCAAGAGCCGGACTTTTTCTAATGATTTTATATTTAGATTAATTTGTGGCTTTTGATTTTTGATCTAAAATATTGGGTTAATTTAATCATATAATAATTTGATTATTTTATGATTCTTTAATATATATGAGATATATATTAAATTAATTAAAAAAAATGTTTTTGTAATATATATTTGATATACATATGTAATTGAAACAAACAGAGTGTTACGTAAAAGGGTTTTACGTAAAAATACGTTTTCGTAATTTTTGATTTGCCGTTCGTCGTCTCCGATGCGTCGCTGGTTGAAGAGTTCAACCGCCGACGAAGCAGAGGCATATCTTCTTCGTCTTCTCATTTCCGATCCGGAGAAGGTGACACGGAGAAGAAGGCCGGCTTGGAGAAGTCTGCTATGCGGCAGCTTGTTTGAAGACGTCGATGGCGGTTGGCTGTTCCGGGAGAGGCGACCGGAGGGTGATTGTTCATGGCGATGAAAGCACCGGTGGTCCAGGTGACGCCGCCGTTCATGCCTGCGTTGGCTGTCGACCGGTTGATAGTCCGCGGATGGCAGTTCGGTCGGAGGAGAACGGTTGGCGTCGTGGTGGTGCGGAAGGCCGCGTCGCGGGAGATGCTGCCGGCTGTTTTACGCAAATTTTTCGCAAGTTTTGAAATAATAATAATAATATTACCTATTAAATGATTTGATAATTGTGGTAATATTATTCTTTTTCAAAATATTATATATGATAATTAGAATTATATTACCAAATAAAATATTAGATATTTTAGGTGATAATAATTGTTATCATATTCAAAAATATTCTATATTGATAATTGGAAATTAATTACTACTAATTAAATATGAGATATTTTTGGTAGTATTAATTATTATCAAAATGATTACTTTTATATATTTGAAAAATTAATATTTTTAGAAGATTAGATGATAACATATTATTATTACAATTTAAAATATGATTTTTATGGTAGTAATAATTAATCATTATAATCTTGAAATATTTATTTTTCTCCTTAAATAGTGATTCTTTTTTGTGATAATTGAATGCTATTTAGGTAAGTTTCCATGATTATAATATTTTAGATTAAAGTGTTTAATTTAAAATAAAAATTATAATGGTAATTAATTGATTAAATACAAATTAAATTTTGGTATGAAATTAATTAGTTAATGGAAAGTTTTGATTTGTTATATGGAAATTGGTTTCCATATAAAGTGTATTTTAGATTGACCCAAGTTTTTATGGTATAATTGGATTATATCTTTTAAAGCCACAAATTAATGCATTATTTATTTTATGCTATGTATGGATTGCTTATCATGTCGGTTTGGTCATGGACTTAGGACTCGTTGAATGAATGCGATTTATTTTGGGTTTTGCACCGTTTTTGGTGATTAATTAAAATTGGGGCCTGCGTGCCTCTTATCTATTATTGTAATGTAAATCCCTTCCCAAAATGTGTACCCCTTTTCTGGTAGATAGGAAATGTATGTACAAGGATCCCTAAGACTTCAAGAGTTGAAGACTTGAAAATGTATGATGGAAGCTTACATATAATAGATAGGATTTTAATTTTTCACTATTCACTGTGCACGGTCAAAATTAGCTAGCTCAATTTTGACCATTTAGAAGTCCATGACTGAAATCGAGTTTACTTTTCATTCACTTTATATATGTGATATATGTGAAAATGTTGCATGAGTAAAGTGAAACTTAATTATTCGTAAAATCTTCCCCTTTATTAAAATATTAAGTTGTAAACGGTTAGGCCTCAAGAGTTGAGATTACCAAATCGTGGCTCTCCACCATCGTAAGAAATCAAATATTTTTCTTAGCACGGTGTCGGCTATGCCAACATAGGGACAACGTCTTATTTTAAAACATTTTGTTTTTCTTATTTTAAACATGTGATGTGGTAGCACTTAGAAACTTTACTTTTCAAGAAACCACTAAAGGTGAGAAAAGTCAAGGTTCAACTCTACTTGATACCAGGATGGTGGGTTTGACTTAACTGAGTCCATTGGGCTAAGATGCCCCTTAAGGTGAGGTTCAATGGGACATGGAGCCCAAGTTTAATAAAATCGAATCATGCATGAGATGTATTGGCAAGAGTTGGCCACTTACAAATTATCAAATTCCAAGATGCCCCTTAAGGTGAGGAATGAGATAAATTTATAAGACCTCGATTACCCATTAGAAATCTTCCAACGAGATTTCTGTTTCTTGCTTGGGAAGTGCAGGATTCGAAAAATTTAGTGGGAGATACTATTTGATTGTTTTTCGAAAATCAAATAGTTTAATCAAGAATCGTGTCTAATAATTAATGTTATTTTCTGCAGTTATTTTCAAATGGCTTTAAATCCTTTGTCAAAAATACTCGAAGAAAACAAACTTACTGGACCAAATTTCACTGATTGGCTCCGAAATTTGAGAATCGTTCTCAATTTGGAAAAGATCGGTTATGTTTTGGACCAAGATCCTCCATTGATTGGTATCATACCAGATGATGCTGATGTTGATCAGCTTGATGTTCATAATGCTGAGGTTGCAGCGTTTGATAAGTGGAAGGATGATGATCTGAGGGCTAAGAGTTATGTCCTTGCCTCTATGACCAATGAGTTACAACGTCAGCATGAAAAGATGCCTGACGCAAAATCTATATGGTCAATCACCTACAAGAGTTATACGGTGAACATAGTAGGATTGCACGTTATGAGGTTACTAAGGCCTTATTTCGAGCAAAACTACAAGAAGGAGGAAATGTAGGAGATCATGTTCTTAATATGATTGGCTTATTGGAGAGATTGGAAGAATTAAATATCTTCCTTGACTCTGAGTTTGAAGTAGACTTAATTCTACAGTCTCTTCCAGATTCTTTTGGGTCTTTCATAATGAATTTCCACATGAACAAGCTTCATTGTTCGAAATCTGATCTGCACAATATGTTGAAGGTCAAGGACTATGACAAACCTTCAGAAGGTATGCTCATTAAAGAGACTAATTTTTAATTGGTCTAAATAACTACTTCTTTGGTAATATACTCAGAAGCAACTTCACATGGTTGTGTATCGTTGTAGGATCTGAGAAGAAGTAGAGAGTTGACTGAAGATGAGATTGCTCTAAGGATGGAAAATGAAGCAAGAGTTGCTACATTAGTTGTTGGAGATTTATCTATTCAGTTTTCATTTAATCATGTTTTTAAAATACTATTTATGTAATTCTAGTATTTAAAACATTATTTCCATTCCAGTTAAGAATAATTATGGATTTTTCTTTTCGGAATAATGTTTATTGCATTTATTTTAATAATAAATGTGATGGCACTAGAACATTATTAAACAGTATTTATCGCTTAAATATGATTAATGATAGTATAAATGAGCATTTAATACATATTAATGTATTCATGTGATCCATTTGATGAAATGGATTTTATATCATTGAGTTCCATCTAAGTCTGTTCGTAAGACACAATATGAGATATGAGAAACCTCGTCTTAAGTATGTTAAGATTTGGGTTACACGGCTTATGTCAAAAGCCTAAAACAGACAAATTGGAAACAAGATCTGAAAAGGTAGAAAGATATAACTTGACAAAGAGTTTGTTAATAAATCTTCCTAGCCTAATCAGATTTAAGAATTTGTGCAATATGAACCAGGAGTTATGCCTCCTCTTTAGAGAAGTGTTAGACATATTTGTTTATTAGACATATTATAGTTGTCTTCATGACACAGAGAGTGTCTTTGCAATTGGAGATGATGTGTCTAGTGACAATCCTATCATTTACAAAGAGGCGATATCAGATATCGATTTTAGAATGTGGAACATCTGTTTTGATAAGGTAGTCAAAGTATTTGACTATACTGTGAAAACATTGATGATCCATGTGTATAAAATGGTCAGTGGGAGTACTATCACATTTTTTGTATTATATGTAGATGACATATTAATAACAAGAAATGACATAAGCATGATGACTCCGATAAAAGTTTGATTATCTAAAATTTTCTATATGATAGATTTGAGATAAGCAGCCTATATCCTTAGGATTCGAGTCTATAGAGATAGATCGAAAAGATTAATAGGATTATCTCAAAGTATGTACATAAAATATTGAATTTGTTCAATATGTTAGATTCTAAGAAAGGTTTTTATTACCTTTCAAGCATGAAATCTATATCTCTAAAGTTTGTGTCACAACTGAAGAGAAAAATCACATGAGTAAAATACCATAGGCTTCAGCTATTGGGTATCTTATATGTGTGATATTATGTACAAGATTTGATGTTTCTCATGTAGTGAGTGTCACTTGTAGACATCAATCAAATCTAAGTGAATTACACTGGACATCAGTTAAATAACTAAGAGTTTAGTCTTAACTGATGGAAAACGAGTATTAAAGATTAAAGGATACACAAATTTGATTTTCTATCGGATCAGATGATAGAAAGTCTACTTTTTGTAATAGTGGTGCAATTAGTTGGAAGAGTTTCAAACTGGAAATGATTGCATATTCAACCACTGAAGCCAAGTTTGTTGCTGCTATCATCCCCTAAGAGAGTTCGTTGGAAAGGGTGATATAGCAATGCAGATAATAGAATTTACGGATAACCTAGCAGATCCGTTTTCTATACTACTTAATCAAGAGCAGTTAGATCGGCATCTTGAGAAGATGAGGGTTACCGATTGGCTCTAGTGCAAGTGGGAGACTGTTAGACATATATGCCCTTGGAGCCAACATTTATTGTTTTGGGCATTAATTTCTTATTAAATAAATATAATAAATAATTATTTTATTTATTTTATTAATGCTTAATTAATATTTGATATTATTCCATACAATCTTCTTAATTCTTCATTCTTAAGTGTTAGGAATATGAGTGACGAAGAATTAATAAATGAAGTATTGTAAAAATGTTCCTAGTCATAAGTGTATATCAGAGATCACAAAAGAGTTCGGAAAAGTGGAGAGAGAAAGAGTGGAGCACGCGAGATTCCTCCTGTCGGAAAAGTCTGGCCCCAAGCTTCACGCTTGCCAAGCCTAGGATCTGATGGCGGAGCTGCCGGAGACCGCCGGAGCTCCGGCAACTCGCACCTTTGCTGATATTCTATCTTCCACAACTAGCGACTTCTCTCTCCGACCACCGGAAAGATACAAAGGAATGCCAGCCGTCACCTTTTCTGATGAAGATATTCAGGACTTCTCTAAGCGTTACAAGTTCGCCTTAGTTGGCAAATTTCTGAAAGGTCGACCATCCATGTCAACTCTCAAAAAAGCTTTCGACCAGATTGGCTTTGGAGGTACTTTCTCCCTCAGCCTGCTTGACAATTGCCATGTTCTCTTTAACTTCGACAAAGAGGAAGACTACCAGCGTTGCTGGTTACGCAAAGCCTGGTCCATTCAGGGTTTCATGATGAGAATGCTCAAATGGACTCCGGACTTCCGACCAGATGCAGAATCACCAGTGGTGCCAGTTTGGATCGCCTTCGAGGGTCTACCAGCACATCTACATGACAAGCGAGCTTTGTACTCTATCGCTAACTTAATCGGACCCCCGCTAAAGGTTGATGCTTCAACTTTGTCGCACAATCGCCTCTCTATAGCACGAATCTGCATCGAACTAAATGTGCTTGAGCCTATTCCCAAACAACTCTGGATTACCAATGGATCCTTAGGAGGATTTTCTCAACCGGTGACCTACGAATACATTCCTCCATACTGCGTGAACTGTCATCAATTCGGTCACCCCTCTACAGAGTGCCGCAGCCGCCCTCGTCCCTCTACACAAGTTGAAAAAACTCAGGTGACAGCAGAGCTGAAGCAGTCACAACCTATCCGGCCAACGCAGAGGTGGCGCCCAATTGAGAAGCCAAGAACAGAACTCCCAACAACGGAACAACAAAATAACATGGCGACTCGTGAAAACAATGATCCTCCTTCTCAGGAAGAAGTGATACCAGACAAAAACTCTAACCTTGGAATTGAGCTGATAGATGATCATAGGGCTCAGCCTGAAACTAGCGAAAAAACTCTGCCAGGGCACTCTTCAGACGGAGAAGATGATCAAAATTTTGAACTTACCCAACCACTTCTCCAATCATGGATAGATGATAGTCACAAGATTGCGAAAAAGATGGCGAACCCAAATTTGAAGGATTTCATCACTGTCACTCACAAGAAACGCAGACCCAGAAAAGACTACTCAACTCAAACACCTTCAGTTACAACTCGATTGGCGTCGGGTAGCATCACGAGAGTTTCCTTCTCTCACCGTTTAAAATGAAAGTTCTCTGTTGGAACACTCGGGGTCTGCTCTCCTCGTGTCGCAGGCTCAAACAAATGGTAAGATGCGAGGATCTCGGCTTGATTGCAGTGATCGAGCCTTTTCTTTCTCCTAATAAAATTGAAGATTTTGCTCGTAGATTAAATCTCCAGTTCTTCTATGCTGCAACCAATTGTAAGGTTTGGCTTTTTTGGTCAAGTGATTTTACTATTAATATTGTGGATGATGTTGATCAATTTGTTCACTGTAACGTCTCTTTTTCTGGTTGGAATTTCAACTTTGCTTTTATGGTGGTTTATGCTAAGCACACAAGAGCCGAAAGATATATCTTATGGACACAACTCAGCAACTTAATTTCCAGCCAGGGACCGCTGTTGATTGGGGGTGACTTCAACACCATCTCCACCATAGCGGAATACC
>NC_044923.1:20559274-20632635 GCF_003576645.1 Ipomoea triloba | reverse complement strand
ATGTCTCGAACTCAAATATCGAGAGGTCTATCTCTCGAACTCTGTTTATGTCTCGAACTGGATAACTGTATCGAGAGGTCCTACCTCTCGAACTCTGCTTATGTCTCGAGACTTAGTTGATGTCTCGCAGACCCTTATTCCTCCAGTGTTGTCCCATGCTTTCTTCTGATCTGTCTATATGATTACAACACACGAGATTCTAAGATGTTCAAACAAATTTCCCTCAAGCTTAAATATTTTCCGAGTTGAGCTCAAAGTTACCCGGTTGTATTTTCGCTCTTGGTTTTACTTGTCAAACTTACAGCGTTTTTGCCTATGCATCGAGACTTGGGGATTTCTACTTAACAGTTGGTATCATCAAAACCTATTACATGATGTTCCTAACAATTTCCCCCTTTTTGATGATGCCAACACTTATACTTACTCTATATGGCTGATTTGATAGAAAGAATTAACAAGGATTTTATTTTTCAGCGCATATGGTAAGTTTGACAACATACTCTACTAAACTATGAATAATATAACTCACGCAACACCCCCAGCAAAAGATATATATGATTATAAGAAGGGAATGTTTACAAAGTAGAGTTTNAGTATGGCCTTCATCACATCCTGTCGAAGTTCACTGGAACATTGGAAGGCTCGAAGCTCTGCTCGCATCTCGGCTAATTCAGCCCTCGCACTTGCAGCCTCTGCTCGAGCTACAGCGGCTTCATCAGTGGCTTTCCGTGCTGCATCCTCAGCCCATATCGCCTGTTCGAGAAGTTCGGCATGACGGCCTTGGGATTCACTTGTGCCAGCAGCAGGCATTGCAGCATTGCGGACCACAGCGAGTATTCTTTCGAGCTGAGCCATCTTCTGAGATTGATCAGCCATGAATTGACGCACTTCGCCAATGAAGACTTCTTCGGCCTGTTGATCATAGTCAGAAGTAGGAGATGAGGATCGAGATGTACCTTTCGTCGGAGGGGACTTGGGTGCTTCCAGATTTCCACCCATGACTTGCAATTGCGAGTCCATCTCTCGATTTAACGTCTGAGGATCCACAGGGACACGAGGTTCAGAGCTCGAAGGTAGCTCCATGTCAGGTGCTTCCCGATTTCCACCTGAGGAATGGATCACTTCTTGCTCCTCACCTCTCGAACCTGGAGCCTCAGCTTCAGCAACTGTGGAGATAGGGTCAGCCAGAGAGTGTTCTTCGGTATTGGATGCTTCCCTGTTTTCATCCAATAGAGGTTCCCCCTCAGCATCACCTCTCGAACCAGTGCTGGTAACTTTGTCATCTGCTGGTGAGGTTGGAGACGTAGAGTCGACAGGTGCTTCCGGGTTTCCACCTTCGATGGTATCATCAGTACTCCTCGAACCAGCAGGACTTGGGGCATTCTGCTCATGTTGCTCATTTGACTGCATTTCAGTCTGCTCCGATGAGTCTGGAATGATAATTATTTCAGGAGCAGTAGGAAAACCCGGCAGTGTGAGCAACGGAACTTCACCCTCTCGAATTGTCTGTGCTTCATCAGTAGAGGTCGAGGGTGTGGACTCAGGTGGTGGCAAAAGTAGAATGGTGTTAGGTGCCACATGAAGTGCTTCAGAGGTCTCGGATTCACCTCTCGAAACTTCTACCTGTTCGTCCAGAGCAGAGTTGCTGACTTGGGACAGTGGGATTGCGGCTGTTGCAATATCATCGTGAGCAACCCCAGAGGTCTCTCCTGGCCCTCTCGTGAACTCAACGTTCTGTCCCAAGGAGATGGCAGTGGCGAGCCTGATATCTTCTCGAAATCGTGCTTCTGTTTCAGGATCTTCTTCAGGCTCAGCTTCAACTTCTGGTGCTTCCACTGCTATGCTCTTCCCTTTATCTGTTCTTTCATTGTTCAGCTTCATTACTCGTGTTTCGTGGGCAAGATCCATCAGTTGTTGAGCTGGGATCTCGGATATGCCCAACCACTGGAGTGCAAACTGCTCTTTTGCCTCCATTTCAGCTGCTTGACTCATCAATTGAGTGAAAGAACTGGTTCTCCAGTTGATCCACCTGATCACCCTGGAGAAGTCATCAAGAGTGGGTGCTTCCACTGCCAACTGAGTGGAAACTTCTTCATATAAGTCATCCCGCCCATCAGAGATGATTTCAGTAGCAGAGATTGCTTCGTCTATCTGAGCTATGATCTCTCGACTATGCTCCAAGAGATCATCTTCCACCCTGACTGTGTAGTCTGTCTCTCGAACCATCTCACATGGTTCTTCTGCATCTCCTTGTACTGGATCACTGATCCCAGTACCTTCAACCTCTCGAGCCATCTCTCGAGATAAATCAGCAGAGTCACCAGTACCCTCAGCAGTAATATCAACATTAATACACAAATCTCTTGACAGGGACCTGGTAGGGGGCACTCTCTCAACCTCAGTGGCTAGTGTAGCCTGAGGTTCCCCCTGGGCTTGTGCCCTGTCCTCAAACGGTACTTGAACAACAGAGGGTGTTACCTCTCGGATCTGGGTGACAACAGCAGTTTTGGCTTTCCTAGCCCTCTTTGGCAGATGAACCCTTTGTATCAGTACATCGAGAGGTTCATCATCAGAATTCTTTTCCTCGGTTTGGGCTTTCCTTTTGCCCCTTCCTTTTGGCTGTGAGGGAGAAGGTGCAGCCTTAACACCTTTAGTTTTGGGGACTAGAGATTTCGTCCTACCCATATAGGTATTTCGATGAATCTCTTTTCCCTCCCTCAGTTCGAAGCCCTTCAGGCTTAGGAGAAATTGCACAACAAATCCGAAACCAACCTTTTTACTGATCGACAGGTTGGCGTTGGAGACTGAGCGCATCACTTGCTGTTGGAGGAAGTTGAAGATAATATGTGCCCAGTCCAGCTTGTTGTTGTTCCAAATGGCATGGAGGATTTTGAGGAGGTCTAGACTAACCTCGTCAGTTCCGGACACCTTGCCGAGCACAAACTTCATGATTAGGTCGGCAGCGAGAGCAAACCTCTCCTTTAGGTGGTACTTGCGGAGGGCAGAGGATGCTCTGGGTGGTGCAGTCGCTAGTCGGATTTTCTGCCAGAAAGCTTGCTTGTCCAAGTCGTAGTCCGATAGATGCTTGACTGCTTCCTCCGATGACGCGAAATCAAATGCCGCTCTGAGGTCACCTACAGATGTTGTGATGGGAAAATCATTAAAGCGGCTTTCGATTTTACCCTTCGTGACCTTGGCATTTGCGAACCATTCTGTGAAGTCGAGGGGGTGAACGGTCCCGTAGTCGTGCGTCATGTATTTCATCAGTCCTGCTTTCTCAAACTTCTTCAGGACTTTTTCCGCCATTTTTGGATTTGGGGAGTTGGTGATGAAGCCATTTCTGTCAAGGATACTCCCCGCCTTGACTTGTTTGATCTGAGAGCGAATGTGTAGCAACTCCCTCTGATATGCGTCGGAAGATGAGGTTGATGTAGAGGATTCGGACGCCATTGATGAAGGTTAGATGTTTTGGAGGGAATGAGTACTTCGTTTAGGATTTGGGGATTTTGGGTAAACGGTTTTAGCTTGAATCCGGGTAAAGAAGAAGGATTTGGCTTTTATATCATGTGGATTCGGGTTGGATGTATGGGTAGGGTAGAATATTTGATCCGAGAAAAGATACCGGTTAATTTCAAAGAAGTAAAAGGTCAGAAATACCCTTTATAACGGTTATGTATGTAATGTATGGTAAGGATATTTTTGTAAAGTATCATGCGGTTTTTGGATAGTGGGATATAATGAGATGTTTATACAGGCATGCTCCCATTAATCAAGATAATGCCCTTAAGTGCGAAAAAACCGTTAGTAACCGATGACCACGTGGCTAGCATTAATATCCAAAGTTAGCCGTTTCCCTTCATATATCAGATTCACCTCTCGAAGGTGAATTGTCTTCCACAGGAGTTTAAGGATCTTCCCCCTGAGTGATTGATCCCTAAACCTCCTTATTCCTCCGTCTTGATCTGGTTAAGGATCTTCCCCCTGAGTGATTGATCCCTAACCCTCCTTATTCCTCCGTTCAGAGATATCAGTTTGTTATCTTTCGAAGTGACCTTTCGAACTACCCTTCTTCGAGACATAACGTATATAGACAAACTGATCGGGTGACCTCTCGAACTGCCTTTCGAACACAGATTGCGAGAGAAACAAGTTTGATTCATCTAAAAGATATCACTTGGAACATATCCTTAAGTTCATTTAGTGATTTCCAGATATATTACATATGAATCAATATCCTATTAGATTCCTTAGAAACTTTTGTTTGGCCTTGGTCAGCCTAATAGGAATCTATCGTTAAAGCAGAAACTAGCCATCTAAAGTCCTATTTGTCTAATAACAGAACTAGGGGTGGCTATTCCCTTTTCTTGTTCTTCTCTCCGGAGCTGCTTACTATAGTTGGGAGTGACCATCTTCATCGCTAATCCTCTTAATGTCTTTGGATTAGGTATGATCACCCCTTTGACTGCTACTGACCTCAGAAAGTCCCATCTGGTCTTCCTCTCCATTTCCCTTGGTTCTCCATTTGGTTGAGGAAGGCCCTTTTCCAGAATGTGCAGCAGTAGGAGTCCCTCTTGTGCAGGACTCTCCTCCCGATTCCAGTATCCCATCGTTGTGGATCTCCTCGTATTTGGGGATCCATTCACCTTGGATGGGAATAGGATTCTTGCTTGGATTATCAGGAAGCTCCGTAATCTGTTCACCCTTCGTTGATTCTGGATAGTTTTCTCCTTGAAAATCTTTGGACTTGACTGCCGGTTTCTTTCCTCTATAAAAGAATGGAACATCATCTTTTCCTTTCTTTTTCTCCATGGGAAGTTGATGATATGAACTTCTGAAAGAAACCCTCTTATTTATAGCCCAATAAGGTTACCACTGTTGAGTCACGGGATGCAATATGAATGACCATTCAATGCTTGTGTAACTCCAAAGCTGCCATAAAGTTGATGAAACCGCCCCTCACATGCGAAACAGTTCATGGCACTAAATACAAGAAGATAAGATTTGACCATTCATCCCAATTCTATCATTCCCAATTCTAACCTTAGTTGAGAGAATCTATTTTCACATAGCGCTTTTGTGAAAATATCTGCTAGTTGCTCCTCCGTTGCAACATATTCCAAAATAATGTCCTTCCTCTCAACATGGTCTCGGATGAAGTGATACTTAATATCAATATGCTTTGTTCTAGAATGTAACACTGGATTGTGGGTGATGGCAATAGCACTTGTATTGTCACACATGATCTTAACCTCCTTACACTCAACCCCATAATCCAGTAATTGTTGCTTCATCCATAAAACCTGAGCACAGCAACTTCCAGCTGCTACATACTCTGCCTCAGCGGTGCTTGTAGCTATCGAATGCTGTTTCTTGCTAAACCATGAGACAAGTCTTCCACCTAGAAACTGACATGTCCCTGATGTGCTTTTTCGATCTATCTTACAGCCGGCAAAGTCCGCATCTGAATAACCCATAAGTTCGAAAGATCCACCTCTCGAATACCAAAGTCCAACACTTTGCGTACCTTTGAGATATCTAAGAATCTTTTTAGATGCATTTAAGTGACTTTCCTTAGGACTTGCCTGAAACCTAGCACATACACCTACTGCAAAGGATATATCTGGTCTACTGGCAGTTAAATAAAGAAGAGATCCGATGATACCTCGATATGTAGTTTGATCGACCTCTCGACCTTCACTGTCGACATCGATACGTAGAGAGGTTCCCATGGGTACTTTGACTGAGGATTTCCCTTCTATATTGTATTTTCTGAGCAGATCCTTGGTGTATTTCTCCTGATTGATGAAGATACCTTCCTTAAGCTGTCTCACTTGTAATCCAAGGAAGTAGTTTAGTTCTCCCATCATGCTCATCTCGAACTTCCCTTTCATCAACCTGCAGAACTTCTCGCACAAGTCTGGATTGGTGCTTCCAAAAATGATATCGTCCACATAGATTTGCACCAATAAGATGTGATCCCCGTCCTTAATTCTAAACAATGTTTTGTCCACTAGGCCTTTGGTGAACCCACACTGAAGTAGAAAAGAGGATAAGGTATCATACCAAGCTCTCGGAGCTTGTTTTAAGCCGTAAAGTGCCTTCTTTAATTTGTATACTTTGTCAGCTCCCACGTCCTTCAAGAAACCCGGAGGTTGTTCAACGTACACCTCTTCTTCGAGAAGTCCGTTCAGAAAAGCGCTCTTGACATCCATTTGATATACCTTAAAGTCTTTGAAGGCGGCATATGCGAGAAAGATGCGTATGGCTTCGAGACGTGCCACTGGAGCGAAGGTTTCATCAAAATCTATTCCTTCCTCCTGACAGTAGCCTTTGGCAACAAGTCTGGCCTTGTTCCTAACAATAACTCCATCCTCATTCATCTTGTTTCTGAAAACCCACTTTGTACCAATGACATTCTGATGATGAGGTCTCGGAACTAGTTCCCAAACATCGTTCCGTTCAAACTGATGAAGTTCCTCTTGCATGGCTTGCACCCAATCTGGATCACATAGAGCCTCTTCGATCACTTTAGGCTCTATTTGAGATAGAAAGCAAGCAAACATGCTTTCTCTGTATGCTGATCTGGTTTGAACTCTGTCACGTACATCTCCAATCACTTGATCAGCAGGGTGACTCTTCAACCATCTTAGGTTGGGTTGTGGCTCCTCAGTTGATGCTTCCGTTGAAGATTGAGATGTGGGTTGAACATCTATGATCTGGATTTGATCAACTGAGTCAGGAGCTTTCTTCTTGGTAGACTCTTCATCATCTGATTCTGACTGGAGTTCCGCTACGTCTCGAACTACAGACTGCTTGTCTTCGAGAGGTAAGTTTGATCTCTCGATGGACTCTGGCTGATCTTCCTCAGCTGCTTCCGTTGTCTTTGATGGTTGATCTGTCGATGCCCTTTCATCAAAGGTAACATGTATGGACTCTTCAACCACTAAACTCCGCTTGTTGAAGACTCTGAATGCTTTGCTTGTTGATGAGTATCCTAGAAATACTCCATCATCTGCCTTTTCTTCAAAAGTTCTTCGTTGAGCCTTCCCATTGTTGTGAATATAGCATTTGCACCCGAATGTGTGGAAGTGGCTTACATTCATATAGCATTTGCACCCGAATGTGTGGAAGTGGCTTACATTCGGTTTTCTTTTATTCCACAACTCATATGGAGTCTTTCCAACTCCTTTCACGATCAAGGACCGATTTTGGGTATAGCACGCTGTGTTGATTGCTTCTGCCCAAAATCCTTGTGATAAGTTGGCTTGTGAGAGCATGGTCCTTGCGGCTTCTTTGAGAGTTCTATTCCTTCTTTCAGCAACCCCGTTCTGTTGAGGCGTTCGAGCAGCTGACAGTTGATGATGAATCCCGTTCTCGTTGCAGTAGCTCTCGATTACTTGATTTATGAACTCTCCACCTTGATCTGACCGGATCTTTAGTATCGAGACATCCTTTTCAACTTGAACTTGCTTCAAGAGATTTGGCAGGGCAATTTTTGTCTCACTTTTCTTGGTTAAGAACACGGTCCATGTGAATCTTGTGTAGTCATCTACTACCACAAGAGTGTACTTCTTTCCCTTTATGCTGGGTGGATCCACCGGGCCAAATAAGTCCATGTGAAGAAGACTTAATGGTCTAGTGGATGATGTCTCGGCTTTGCTCTTGAAAGAGGATTTGATCTGTTTGCAACGTTGACATGCCTCACAAATTTTATCCTTTCGAAACGTCACTTTGGGCAGTCCTTCCACTAGGTTCCTCTTAGTAAGCTTGTTGATAGTTTTGAAGTTCAGATGACTAAGCTTACTATGCCAATCCCAGCATAAATCTTCCTTGCTCCTTGCTAGCATACATAGGGATGGTTTTGCAGACCTCCAATCCACTATGTACATGTTTCCTTTCCTTGCTGCTTCCAAGACGACTTCGAGAGATTCCTCGCTCATAATCTGGCATTTGCTTTTGGTGAAGATAACTTTGTAGCCCTTGTCACAGAACTGGCTTGTACTAAGGAGATTGAACTTGAGTCCTTCGACGTAGGATACTCCCTTAATAACCAGCTCATTCTTTTGAATTTCACCAACAGCTTTTGTGCGTCCCTTCTTCTCGTTGTCGCCAAATGTCACCAAGGGACCTTCGATAGGTTGGATGTTCTCTAGCAGTGTTAGATTTCCCGTCATATGTCTCGAACATCCACTGTCAATGAACCACATGTCCCTGGTGTCCTGCAAGGCAATTAAGCAAGTTTAGGTACCCAAACTTTGGGTCCTGGTGGGTTAGTGAGTTTAGGCATCCATTTATACCTTGTGCCCATTATTCCAGGCCTAGGTGCAATGTAGCCATTGTACGTTTGATAATCATAAGGAATGCTAGCAAATGTTTTAGGCCTCTTTGGTGCATAACTCAACTTAGGTAGAGACTTTTCGACCGGCTTATGCACCATGCCTTTCATACGCTGTTTGGTCATGTGAAATTGCTGAAAGTGAGGTTTCTTCCAGAAATTGTGATTCGATGACCACTCCTCACTAGATGGATAGAGTCTGCCTTTCTCCATCCGTGAGTTCCTAACTATGTGGATCTCAGACCTTCCATATTTGCCTTGAGGCGCATTATATGGAATGTAGCTCTTTTTGTACTTGGAATGGCCTTGCGAGAGATAGCGAGATGATCTCTCGATACTGTTTACCCGGCCATTCTTCGTAGCTTTCCTATACTTTCCATTGCTGGTGTATAGGGACGGTTTATGAATAGCTACAAATGCAAGAGAGATTTTTAAGTGGTTCGGCCAACCCGCCTACGTCCATCCTTCTTCCAGAAACTCCCTGGAAGGATTGCACTAAAAACTTCCCTTATTTAGTACAATATCGAGCGCTTGAGCTTTGATCACGAAGCCCGCCTCAAGCCTCAGGTTTTTCGCCCCGCTTCTTGTTACTCCACCTCTCGAGCACTTGACCTTTGATCACCAAGCCCGCGTCAAGCCTCAGGATCTTCACAAGACAGCTACCAGGTTACTCCGCCTCTCCAAGGTCTTTCTCCCCGCTTCCAGCTACTCCACCTCTCGAGCACTTGACCTTTGATCACCAAGCCCGCGTCAAGCCTCAGGTTTCTTTCACTCGGACAGCTGCCAGGTTACTCCACCTCTCTTGCTTAATCCAAAGCAAGGTGTTTTTGGTTGTCACAGTTGAATGTAACAGGCTCCAATCTGACCACAAGCTATCGTTGAATCAACTTCAATGTAGAGCAGCTTCGGTCACCTTCTGGATGTATAACAGTTTAAGCTTTGTAACTCTCTTGAAACACTAAGATGTGTTTCCTCGCTATTTTGAATATCAGAATGATATTCCAAGTTGAGCATTTGCACTTGAACGTTTTTGACTGACACTTCTTAAGAATTTCAAACCCCCTTCTCTTCTTTACGTCCTTATATATGAGAGTAGAGGAATAATTCCGTTGGAGGGAAAATTATTCCGTTTGAAATTTGTCTCCCATGCTGATCATGGGTCTTGCATATTTTCAGCATATTTCATGGAGTGGTGATCTTGTAACTTGAACCTCTTTGTCTTGTAGTGAATGTTCCATAGATCACTTTTCTTGAGTCCATGCTCCACTTTCGTCTTTTGGTAAAAGTTACTCTTTTTATATTCCCATTATTCCTTGTTTGCAGGGAATCAGACCACTTCAGCATTGGTGCGCCTTTTGACCGTTTGTGGTGGAAATCTGACGTGTCATCCATTTCCGCCCATTTTGAAATCTTCACGTTCGGCACCTCTTCAGTATTCCATCTCCATGATATTTCTTCTTCTCCAGACTTTAAGTATGACCGTCATTCAGCTTTGTTGGAGAATTGTTAGTGTATCGAGACCAAGGTTGATGTCTTGATTGCTTAATGTCTCGAACTCAAATATCGAGAGGTCTATCTCTCGAACTCTGTTTATGTCTCGAACTGGATAACTGTATCGAGAGGTCCTACCTCTCGAACTCTGCTTATGTCTCGAGACTTAGTTGATGTCTCGCAGACCCTTATTCCTCCAGTGTTATCCCATGCTTTCTTCTGATCTGTCTATATGATTACAACACACGAGACTTCTAAGATGTTCAAACAAATTTCCCTCAAGCTTAAATATTTTCCGAGTTGAGCTCAAAGTTACCCGGTTGTATTTTCGCTCTTGGTTTTACTTGTCGAACTTACAGCGTTTTTGCCTATGCATCGAGACTTGGGGATTTCTACTTAACAGTTGGTATCATCAAAACCTATTACATGATGTTCCTAACACAGGGCACTCTTCAGACGGAGAAGATGATCAAAATTTTGAACTTACCCAACCACTTCTCCAATCATGGATAGATGATAGTCACAAGATTGCGAAAAAGATAGCGAACCCAAATTTGAAGGATTTCATCACTGTCACTCACAAGAAACGCAGACCTAGAAAAGACTACTCAACTCAAACACCTTCAGTTACAACTTGATTGGCGTCGGGTAGCATCACGAGAGTTTCCTTCTCTCACCGTTTAAAATGAAAGTTCTCTGTTGGAACACTCGGGGTCTGCTCTCCTCGTGTCGCAGGCTCAAACAAATGGTAAGATGCGAGGATCTCGGCTTGATTGCAGTGATCGAGCCTTTTCTTTCTCCTAATAAAATTGAAGATTTTGCTCGTAGATTAAATCTCCAGTTCTTCTATGCTGCAACCAATTGTAAGGTTTGGCTTTTTTGGTCAAGTGATTTTACTATTAATATTGTGGATGATGTTGATCAATTTGTTCACTGTAACGTCTCTTTTTCTGGTTGGAATTTCAACTTTGCTTTTATGGTGGTTTATGCTAAGCACACAAGAGCCGAAAGATATATCTTATGGACACAACTCAGCAACTTAATTTCCAGCCAGGGACCGCTGTTGATTGGGGGTGACTTCAACACCATCTCCACCATAGCGGAATACCGAGGAAACGCAACTCTAGAGTTGGGAGGAATCTCAGACTTCTCGAACTTTATTGCTGATCAATCGCTTCTTGATTTATCAACAACAGGAGGCCTCTACACTTGGTCGGGAGTTAGGAGTACCGGACGGGTGTGGAAACGCTTGGACAGATTTCTTATGACTGCTGCATTTCGGGATTATTTCACAGATGTTAGAGCAGAATTAAAGAATCGAGCCACCTCAGACCACTCGCCTGTACTTCTAACGGCAGATAGGTCTGACTTAACCGCTCCCAAGCAATTCCGTTTCCAAAACATGTTGCTATCACACCCTAGATTCAAGGACATGGTTTCCAACAATTGGATGCAACCCGTTGACGGAGGAGGCATGAGAGCCCTGGGCTACAAACTTAAACGGCTAAAGCAATCTCTGCGTACTTGGAATAGAGAGGTTTTTGGTAATATTTTTGATCGCGTGAAAAATCTTGAGAACTCAGTTGCTGAAGCAGAATACAATTTTGATAAAGACCCATCTGAGGCAAATCGGGAGATACTAAATAAAGAACAAGCATTGCTCCTCCTAGCTCTTCGCCAAGAGGAATGCTTCTGGAAGCAAAAGGCCCGAATAAAATGGTTACGTGAAGGAGATGCAAACACCAAATTTTTCCACGAAACTGTCAAGGATAGACATCGGAGACAAAGGATCAGCTCGATAAAGAATACAGAGGGCACCTTACTCACAAACCAGAAGGATATTCAATCAGAGGCCGTTAATTTTTTTACAAATTTATTTACCGCAGAGGACTGCTCCGGACTAGAAGTGGCTTTGCAATCAATTTCATCTCGTCTATCCCATAGCGACATTGCTTCACTCACAGCAATAATCTCTCGCCAAGAAGTAAAAGAGGCAGTTTGGGCATTAGATCCGGATAGCGTGGCTGGACCAGATGGCTTTTCAGGAACTTTCTACCGAAGTTGTTGGGACACAATACAGGATGACGTATATATGGCAGTATTGGATTTCTTTGCGGGGGTCTCGATCCCTAAATCAATTGCAAGTGCCCAGATAGTACTTATCCCCAAGAAACAAAACCCAGATACATTCTCAGACTTCCGGCCCATATGTCTGTGCTCCTTTGCAAGTAAAATTTTTACGAGAATCCTCACGACAAGACTCAGACTGATTCTCCCCAAGCTAATCTCTCGGGAACAGGCAGGCTTTGTCGAAGGTCGTAGCATTCAGGACAACGTGCTTTTAGCATTTGAGCTAATTCACTTTTTGGATAAACGTTGTCGAAGCTCTAATATTGCAATCAAATTGGATATGATGAAGGCATTCGATAGGGTGGCTTGGCCTTTTTTGCAGCAACTGCTTACCCACTTCGGCTTCCCAGCCAACTTTGTCAGTTTAATTATGAACAATTTGGCTTCCACAAGATTATCTATTATGGTGAATGGAGTTAGTTGTGGCTACTTTCAACCAACTCGGGGTGTTAAGCAAGGAGATCCACTATCTCCAATTCTTTTCATACTGACCTCAGAAGCCCTCTCAAGCATGTTGATCCACAAGTTTGGAACAGGCTTATTATCCCCATATGTGACGTCTCTGAGCTGCCCAACAATAACGCACCTTGCATTCGCAGATGATATCATTATTTTTGCAAACGGGGGACTTCCAACTCTGAAAGGAATTTCTAAAACTCTTGACGTTTATCAAACAGCATCAGGTCAACGCATTAACTTCCACAAGAGTTTTTTTGTCACTTCTAAGCACTGCCCAATTAACCGCCTTCGTGCTATGGAACGCACTCTGGGGATGAGGAACTCAAAACTACCTTTCAGATATCTTGGAGTCAATCTGTTCCGTGGTAGAAATAAAATCATTTTCTATCAGTATATTCTGGAGTCCATTGATCGGAAATTATTGGGATGGCAACGAAAATTGTTATCCCTGGGTGGCCGCCTGACTCTTATAAAACATGTGCTAACAGCCATCCCTCTTTATACAGTGGCGGTTATCCAACTCCCCAAGCAAACAATTAAAGATATAGAGTAGCGAATGGCGAGATTTTTCTGGGGTTTTTCTGAAGGAAAACCGAAGCTTCATTGGGCCTCGTGGAATAAGCTTTGCTATCCAGTAGATGAGGGAGGACTTGGCATCCAATCATTAAAAGCTATTCAACAAGCAAACACTGCTAGATTGTGGTACAAATACCGCACTGACTCCTCTTTATGGACAAACTACATGCGAGCTAGATATGCTGATGGGATGCGTCATTCATCAAGCTCCCATGTTTGGAAGAGAATGGTAGAGATCTCAGAGAATGTAGAGGCCAACATGATCACCACTAATGACAACATAATCTGGACTTTATCTTCATCCGGGGAATTCACAATGAACACGGCATATGAGCTATTCCGGCCAAAAGCAGGGGTTACATTTTCTTCAAAAAGTATTTGGGTGAAACCTCTGCCAGCTAAATTATCAATATTTATGTGGAAAACCCTCCGCAGATTCCTGCCTTTTCCGGACTGTTTGTATCGTTTTGGTGTTAACTTGCCATCGGTTTGCCCATTTTGTTGGAAGGAAGAAGCAACCATGGAGCATTGCCTGTTTGGATGTAGCAGGGTTACCTCAGTCTGGTCCTACTTTGCAGCAACTTTCAACATCAACTTCTCAAATGCTTCTTCCATTCGTGCAGCCTGCCACTCTTGGTGGTTGGCAGCATCACCAACATCTGCTGCTGGCATAGTAATTCTTCTTATGCCTTCAACAATTCTTTGGAATCTATGGATTTCATACAATGCAGCAATCTATAACGGAACTACTTTCTCCACCTGTTCAATAATTAATATGGTGAAACGTGATTTTCTGATGCTCTCTATAGCATCACCATTGCGCTCAAATGGAACCTCCGATACGATCCTCATCCGGGAAGGCTTTGCAGCATCTTTTACTCCCCCGAAAAGGCGCAAAACACTTTGGATCAAATGGACTAAGCCACCTTCGGGAAGGCTTAAGCTAAACACGGATGCATCTTTCGCAAGCTCTGGAACCGCAGGTGGTGCCTGTCTTAGAGATTCAACTGGTAACCTTGTGGCTGCGCTCTCGTTCCCGCTAAAGGCATCATCCGCTCAGGAAGCCGAAGTTCTTGCCCTTGAATCCGCACTCATTGCTCAGGAAGCCGAAGTTCTTGCCCTTGAATCCGCACTCATTTGGTGTGAATCGGCTGCCATTTTCCCTAAATCCGCACTCATTTGGTGTGAATCGGCTGCCATTTTCCCTAAATCCGCACTCATTTGGTGTGAATCGGCTGCCATTTTCCCTAAAGCTATTGAGGTTGATTCCTCTTCTTTGATTAGCTTTGTTTCCTCTAATTTACACGAAGTTCCGTGGAAACTACGCGATGCGATTCATAATATTCGGAACATGCTTGCTACTTGGTCACCTTCTTTGTCTCATTCTTACCGAGAGGCGAACAAAGTGGCCGACGCTTTAGCTTCTTTTGGCTTAAACCGCCCTTCCCCTTTGTTGTATCGTGATTTTTTCTCCTTGCCGACTCCAGTGCAAGAAGCCTTCATGTATGACTTTAGGGGTTTTTCTGCCCCCCGTTTGATTAATGCATAATGTTAACTTCTTCGCGAAAAAAAAAATGTTCCTAGTCATAGGAATTCTAATTGGGCATTAGAATTCCGATAAGACTAGCACATTGTCCTTCTTATGGTGAGTCTCATGCCACTCTGTATGAGATACAGAGAGTGGACATGTAGATGATTGTTAGAGAACAAGTCATTGAACATTGACTAACTACAACGTACTGCATGGTGTTTACTTACGTGTCATCGATATGTTGTATGTTACAAGTATGCAATAATCCTTTGACTTGAGACAACATGGTTGTCTCGTACATATGGTGGACTAGTTTTTGTCAGTATGCGTCTTTTGTTCCTTATGGGACTATAAGTGTACTTGGTGGCCTAGTTCAGTATTGTACGAAGACATGTGTGCGTTCAATAGAGGATCCACCGCCTTGAGGTAACAAGGATGTTCCAGTCTATTCAATAATCATACAACGAGAATCTCTGGCCAGAGTACAATGAAGTTGGACTTCAGGTTAAGAATATTGAATAGACATATTGACTGGGTTTATGGGTTTGACCAAGTTTGACCATGACCTTTATCTGGTTCGGAACAAGTGTTGTGTGGAAGGAATGTTGCATGATATTTGTAACGGAAAGGTTCATTATAATATATTAAAATATATTCATTGTCAACTAGGTAGTCATGATATACTGCTAGATGTCACTCATGACTTACGAGTTATTTAATAATGAGTTATTAAATATTACTCGTTGCTAGTTTGACTACGAACCTAGAAAGTTACACCATAATGGTTCATGGTAATGTTGAGAACTTTAAAAGGTTCGTGGTAATGTTGAGAACTTTAAAAGAAATCGATAAAAAGTTATCGATATTGAATTAATACATTAATAACTTATTAATGAATTAATTCAATACTAGGTAGATTTGGGCTTTTAAAAGGCTAGCACCTTTGGGCCCAAACCAGGCTATATATATATAAGCCTTGCCCTATTTCTTAACTAAGAGAAGTGACAGAGAGATAATTCACAAAAGATTTTTCACGTGAAAATCTCTAGGAGTTCTCACGTGCCTGACTGGTGGACAGACTAGAGGCCGGACGTTTGGACGGTTTTGATTCTGCCAAAGCACGCTTCAAAGGTAAAACTTTCTAACTCCCTTTTTACATAGAATCATAGAAAAAGTAATTGATGCTTCCGCTGCGCATGTATGTTTTTCTAACAGCATTCACTTATTTTATAATCAGTGTAAGGTTGAAGAGGATATGTTACCGCAAAAGGAGTGTTTCTATTTAGAAAAGGCTATGTGATAGGAATAAACTTCTTAGCCAACTCCCCAGGTACTAAATCAGCTATGTTGCTTTTATGAATAGGATAAGAGAATGGGACAGAATATAATTCTGAATACTTGGTTGCTAACTCAGCCACTGATGTCAAGGTATTGAAGACGAAGAAATCGGCTGATGTCTTCAGGTAAAAAATGTTTAAATTTCTTTCCGCTGGGATTCAAGTATTCCAACATGCCCAAAGGTCCAATATCAGTTGTGCATCCTGCTGATATCAAAGGAATTAAACATTTTTTTTTTGTTGTTTTTGTTTAATGTCTTAATTAATATATAGATATATTTATATACACATTAATATATTTATAAACAAAGAAAGACATAAACAAATACACATGCATGTATTTTAAATGGCAAAGTTAAAAACCTAGCTATATAACATATTTGTGAAGGTTATGGCATAATTAACTCGAATAAAATAAAGTTATGTAATATATTATACATGCTCATATTATCATAGATAAATATCTTATACGGAGAATATAATATTCGAATTGAACCAAATATCTAATATCCTCCTAAGGTATAAAATATTTATAATGCAATATGATATAATATATATAATAGTACAAAGGAGCAAAGTATGAGTACCTTGACGACTATCATCCCAACTATCTGGTCTTTTCCTCCTGACAAAAATAAAAGCATTATGCCGTGAACATTGTTGTTATTTATTCAATAATTAAAAAGTAGAATTTAATACTTTTCTTAGAAAATAAATAAGTATGCTTGATATGAATTCATTGGCCTAAATAAAAGAGAAAACTAAAACATGCAATTAAATTGGAAAGTTAATTACTAAAAGTACCATATTATGTAATACAAAGTATTAAAAAAATTGAGAAAGATGGTAAATGAAGGAGAACCAAAGTTAATATGTTTACCTTTTATATAACAAACAAACTACAACCCCAATCTGCAGTGGCTTTCAAATTCACAAAGTTCATCTCAAATCTTAAAAAGTCATTTGGGCTTACAGTATTTATATTTGTATTAGATTTTGCAGGCCACAAACTACTAAATGGTATGTAGAGGAAACACATGTCTCTGTCACATATTACATCTATCTTGATCGACAATGATGGAGATATTAGAAGCGGCCCAATACAATACAGACCCGGGGTTCGGAAGTGCATAACTCGAGCAGCTCAAGAAGAGTCTCGAATCCAGAGCCCGTCTTTGGGTCCAGAATGATGGGCCTTGACTTAGTCTCATGGCCCATCGTAGAGCAACCCCTGATCGCACACTAAAATAGCATCGACAAATCAAAACCAAATCATCAGAATGCCATCGCCTAGCACTTTTTCGGCCTTGAACGTCACGTTTGGTGTTATAGATCCTTAGCGCTTCATAGTTGCAATGAGAATATGAATGTACAAGGAATCGCTTACAATAATACGAGATGGCATGGATCGTATGTCACCATCATTTCTGGCAAACACAGCTTCATCTATCGATCTTCATTCCCGCAACAATAAAACCAGTGCTGGTCACGGCGGCATGGAATTCTGATGTTCGCTGAAGGATCGTCGCCGGGGTGTGGATCGATGATCCTGGTCTGGGTCTATGACATAAGAGCAATAGAGTCTGAACATTACATCTTACGTTCGCTCGGCTATCCAGATCAGAGTACATATAAACAAAGCAGCGCTCGTTAACGCTCGTTGGAATCCACTTCCACCGACGTTCGTACTGGAATGAATGCACTTAGCTGGGAACATCGTGGTCTCGTATTTCAGCGACCCGGGTAGTAGAGAAGCCTTGGAGTGGAGGAGGACTGATGAAACCTATCAGATTGGCGGCGGCGACATGCATTTGACTGTGAAAAGCTAGGTTCATTAATATAATTCATATATGGACGGCCGGTTTCTCGCAAATTCTGTTTAATTCGGCTAGGAGATTTTTGCGAGGAGGATGAGAGAGAATTGTTGTTTGAGAGATCAAATTCTGTGAAAAGTCGAGAATCGGAAAATTTATTGTGAGGATAAAAATAAAGCCACGTTGAGATTGCCCAGGAATCAAACGTCCAAAAATCAGTGACCGGAGAAAAGGATCAACATTCCATCCTTCCTCATGCATAAAGCTCTGCAATACGACTGCCCAGAGTGTTCATCCTGGACCCGTTCCGCGAATTCTCTTGGATGCGATCCGGCAGCTTAGAAGAGGATCTTTGGCCTTCAGCATCCAAGAGATAACTTTGTGGATTTGATCGAAGAAGCTGTCGATTAAATTCCTTAAAGCTTCGGCCCTCTACCTCAACACCTGCCAGAAGAGTCTCGCCACACCAAGCAACAACTCGACGGAACCAGCAGGAAGCCTTCGAAAGCTGACAAGCATCCTTTGATGGCCATAGACTACCGCACGTCGTCATAACTCAAAGGCTCGAAGCATTTCTAAATTGGCCGGTATGGCACTGTCACTACCTCGCTGCAGCCCCACCCGCTTATCTTAATTTGTGTTAATTTCTTTAACAATTTTTACTTGCTATGAGTTAGTACTATTTACATTGGGATCTACAGCGCAATTTTGGGAGACCCAAATTAAAAATTTCCAAGACAAGCTAATATCATAAGATGATTTGTGAAGATGAACCTGTCTGCTGTCGCTCACTTGGAGAATATCAGAAGAAGATATTGTTTTGTATGAAGAGGAGGATGAGGGGCCTCGATCTGCATGACATACCCATTGACAATCCTAATGAAGAGCTTTTTCAAAGCAACAGAGAACAGGAGGAGGATGCAGAATGCAAATGCGGTGCTGGTCATGATGACATGGAAATCTGACAGTACGTTTAATTTATCTGATCTTTAATTTGTTCCTGAAGTCCACCCACAGAGGAGGATGCAAGAATTATTATACTTACACTGCATCAAAACTCTCAAGCCCTAAGCTATTTAAGGCACTAGAAAGCATAATGCATGGTATATCCATCTAAAATCATCTGGCCATCCAGTCTTTGATACACTAGCTAGTTGTTGCCCCTTCCAGTGATGAATATAAAAATGTGACTAAGGTGGCAGCATCGTGTATCTCGGTCTAGGTTTACATATGAGAGAAATAGAGTGCTCACAATTCCTCAGGTCACCCCGGCTTTGACAGATTGACAGTGCAATAGCCTGCAAGACCATAGGAGAAAATCGCGATGCCACAGAAAATTGTTGTTGGTAATCATCTTCTCTGCACATTCATTTACTCGTGCAAATAATGTGTGTCACATCCATAATGGTTGGTGTCAGTTACTTCTCTTTTGGGATATGAATTATGATTGAAAATTGCAAAGGCACATGAGATGTTCCTAGAAGCATAGGCTCTGTTTGATGCATTTTTCAAGTGGCGATCAACCCTGAGAGAAGAAGAAAAACTTCTGGAAATGGAGAACATGATGACATGCCACAATTGGGAGAATCCAGGCATGCATGCACTTCCACCAATACGTGCGTACATAACATTATCTATATTTCTTAGATAATAAAATTATGTTAATTAGAACGAAGATGGATATGTCATGTGGAGAACTCTGGATTATTCATCATATTTGAGTTGACATAATGGTTTACTAGCAGTCTAGCATATATCTTATATAATTATCAAGGAGTGAGACATTGGAGGAAGCTCACGTAAAAAAGACCCAAAGTATTGAAATTGGTTCTCCCTAATGGCGCTATGAGGTCCGACCTCACTTAGCGCTAAGAAAATTAATTAATCTTTCGACGAGGTTGTGCGTGCCAACCTTGACCTTGGCATTCTCTAGTGGTGGTACGGGGCCCGCCCCCGCTCACTACCTGATAGAAGAGCATATTATTGGCATATTGCATGTAAGGTGGCTCGACCCCTTAAATTGCACTTCATAATAAAATAGCAAAATTTCGTAATACTTATTTTACTATTGTTCGTGGGGAGAGGGGGTCGAGCCAACCTCTCAAAGGATCTCCGCGGCCGACCTCCCGGACAAAATTACAAAATTTCAAATTCGAAAGTCGACCTCATGGTCGAAGTCTTAGCCCACCTCATTTAAGCGGCTAATTCCCTAAGGGCGATACGAGGTCCGACCTCACCTATCACCGAACGGGGCAAGTCTTTTAAGTCTAAAAAAAATCAAAGGATTTTTGACTTAAAACGACTAAACTCCCTAGGGGCGATACGGGGTCCAACCTCGACTATTGCCAAACGGAAGAGTCCCTAGACGCAAGGCTATATGGCCTCGACTTAGGACGACTAAAATCCCTAGGGGTTGTACGAGGTCCGACCTCGCCTATCGCCGAACGGAAGAGTCTCTAGGTGTAAGACCGAATGGTCTCGACTTAGAACGACTGACAACCTAAGGAGGGTACAAGGTTGGACACCTTGCCTACCATCGAACGGGTGCGCTAACGGCTGAGGGTTGAGGTACCTTAACGCCAACGCGAAAAAGCAAACGATAAGAAAAAAGAAAAAGAAAGAAAATACAAACACAAAACAGAAAACAAAAAATATATGTATATACAACATTATGCGAGCAAAAATCTAAGCAACCCCGCATTGCCCGAACGGAGAAGGATGGGATTGCAAGGCTAGTGGTGCAGGGTTAAAACGTGTTTGGGCAAACAAAGTACTTCCATTCAAGCTGACCCTGGACCATTAAGCCCCGAGCGATTTCGATTGGGCCAGACGTTTACTCTCTTTCACTGACGACTTCTCGCAGCTCAGAGAGTGGGGGACTGATGATGGAGATATTAGAAGCGGCCCAATATAATACAGACCCGGGGTTCGGAAGTGCATAACTCGAGTAGCCCAAGAAGAGTCTCGAATCCAGTGCCCGTCTCTGGGTCCAGAATGATGGGCCTTGACTTAGTCTCATGGCCCACCGTAGGGGCATTGACTTAGTCTCGTGGCCCATCATGAGTTTAACTTGAGAGGTTGAGATTTTATCGGTATAAAATAACCCCGTGCAGTTATTACAAGATCACGTCTAATTCCCTTACAAAACATCTTTTTTATGTTTAATTATATCTCAAATTCCCTTGTAATCTTCTTACAGCACTATACTATATCAATACAAGAATTGTCTCCACGACAATTATTAATTGTCTTTTCTATCGAATCATCATTCGGTAGCCTTCTTTATTCATTGGGTTTAATGATTCGGGATACCCCGGGTAATTAAATCCATCAGACAATCATACATTTACTTTGGAAAACTTCATTTCCATTATATTATCTTCGTATGACAATTTGGCTCTGACTTTGCAATATATATCATCAACTGCTTCCATTACTTCCTCTTTTGAAGAGAGGAAATATACAGCAAACCCCACAAAGCTTTTACAACACCTGAAAGAATTAAGATCAATGGAGATACCATTTGACTTAGCTTGTAGCATCGGTATTGAAATAATCTCAAGGCATTGGCCCTAGTGATAGGATCCACTAGTGAAGAAAGTGGAAAGTTAACACTGGAAGGAGTCTTTCTTTGAAACGGAAAATGAATACACATCTTAGCTAAAAAATTCCCTGGCCAAGGCCCTCTTTTATCATCATAAACAGAGAATCCAAGTGAATGTAATTCTGAGCACTTTTTTGCTACGCCAGCTATGTTTCCATCAAAGGCAAAACGGGGATCTGCATATAGTTGGCTTATAGTTTTTGATAGTTTTCACTACAATATCTGAGGTCAAGGTATTGAAGGCGAGGAAGTTGATTGAAACTTTCAGGTAAAGAATCAAAATCACTTCCTATCAGACTCAAGTATTCCAACGAGATCAAGCCTTCAACATTGTCTGGCAATGACTTTAGATTTTTGCATTGTATAATCTCAAGAACTTTAATTTGAGATTTTTCAGCTCACATAATTCGTCATAAAGGCAATCAAGATGTTTGCAAAAACCCAATACAAGCCTAATGAGGTGATGCAATTGTTGGATCGATGACGAGAGTCTTACCATTCCAACATTAATTAAATACAACTCCACCAGATGTGGCGTTCTTGCCTTAATTTCTGGAAATTTTTTTAATTCTTTACACTCGTAAAGATCAAGAGAGCTGAGAGATGAAACTTGATTGAAGCTAGGAAGTTCCTTAAGTTTCCTGCATCGCCTTAAATTCAATAAAACTAGCTTGCTAAGATTTCCAATGGATTTGTGGTCCTTTTTTAAATTGATGCAGTCTTCAAGGACTAATCTCATCAAATTTGGCATCCAATAAAAATATGGGATTTCTAACAAAGACTCGGAAAAGCTAAGATCCAAAAGGATCAATTTGTCTAATTTCTGCAAGAAAAGATGGAAAATAAAACAATGCTGAAGTCTTTGATGAAAAGAAAAAAGACACACAGCATGTAGCAAGTCAGATTAGAATCATATACCTGAGTTATGCTCCATTTCTCTAGAGAACTAAACCGCAAAGAAAGACCAATAAGCTCGGATGATGCAAAGCTTTCTGGTAATGAAGTGAAATGATAGAATGCAATTTCAAGCCACCTCAAACTGCTAGGAAGATAATCATCCATGAGATGGAAATCACTACTACCACCACCAACTTTGAACATCTTCAAATTTGTCATCTTTTTGAAAGTAATTTCAAAGCTAATTTTCTCATCAGCATCCCATCTAACAAACCAGTTAATACCTTCTATGTCTTTATTAGCCTGAAAGAAGAAAACAGAGACAGTACACACTTTAATCTTTTTAATATATGCATTCAATACATTTGGGAGGAGAATATAAAAAATGAACCTTCAAGTTAATTTTGTTTTTTTTTTAGTATTATTGACTCTGTTACAATTTAAAAAGGAACCTTCAAGTTATTAATTAGAAAGGAATATAATTAAACCACGTCATAACCTAATCTTACTATATGCATGCATCTACGAAAGAAAAAACCACACTATATATATATATACACGGATTCAAATACCGACTGAGCTTTCCGTGGGGTCGTGTGGACTGCACCATTAGATATACATAAATGCACTACAAGTGTTCGGAAATGCACAAGAATGAAATACACAAAATTCACCACACCTAATGATGCATTTCCAAACACTTTATGGTACATTTATGCGTACCCAATTGTGAGTGACTCCATGACCGCACAGGAAGCCTTATGTGTATGGGAACCTGACCCTTCCGCTTCTTACAACCATCATTTTTTTTTGAAAGCTACAACCATCATTTTAATCAACTAATATATTTACTACAGCTTCCTACAGTATATTTGCCTTACCATTTTTCCGCTTAACATATCAACACGATCCTTATTAAGCTGCCATAACCTGCTCTTAGGTTTCTCCTGGCTTGCAATATGCCAACCCATTTCTTGGATTAGATCCTGCATCTCAATTCTTCCATTTTGGACTGATATAAGAGATTTATCAATGAGCATAGATAGATCACTGTCAAGCACACCTTTTACATATTCTTCCCTCCAATTTCTGTAAAAACACGTAATATCTAAAAATACATTTTTATAGTCGGGATCTAGCCCATCAAAACTTATCTTGAGCACCGCAAGAATTTTATCTTTAGGGGTGTGGAGGGAGTCAGTGTCATTGAGTTTCGTCAAGATGGTATTCCAGTTGTCAGTATTTTTTCCACAAAGATGAGTACTCAAAAGTTTGAGAGCTAATGGAAGACCCATAGCATAACGCGCTATTAATCCAGAGAGTTCTTTGACACCAGGCGCAGGTTCCTTTAAGGCAAACAAACTGGACAGTTGAATAGCTTCCTCCTCTCTCAGTTCCCCTACCAAACCAATCTTGACTTCCAGCTAATTTCTGTAATTGTTCCACCTGGAAGTCATCAAGAACAATCAAAACCTTTTTCGTTCTAAACTATCTCTGTATCTTCCTCATTCCATCAAACTCATCTTTTTTTTTTTTTTTTTTTTAATACTACTAACTCTATTATAATGCAGTATCTGTTCATAACTACTTTCTCAACCAATTGAAGCACAAGAGTTAGTATTGCCTCCACTGAGGCTCGAACCCACCACCTCCCGTATAAAGGGAAGGGTATCAAACTCATCGTTTATTTTCATATTCTCCACCTTTAGAATGGCTTTTAAAAGTTCCCCTGGCAATTTAGTGATCTTATGTTCTTTAACATTACCAAGATAGCAAGCTCCATCAAATTGGCTCAAAAAGTTGTTAAAAACAACCATTGCAATTGTTGTCTTGCCAATACCCCATACCCTAAATCCCAATGAATGGAACATCACCAGGTTTCTGTGTCAATAACTTACCTACATCGGTAAGTCTAGATTCCAATCCCACGAAATTGTTTTCAAGAACAGTTGAAGCTTGAATGGATTGATTCAATCGAGTAAATATGTTGTTAGTAACTGTTTCGACGCATGTTCCTTCGAACCTGACAATATTGAACACAAATATAATTGAAGCATACAATTGAATACTCAGACTTAATAGAATTCAAGCAATGATACTAAGATTATTATGGGAAAGATCCCATTATATACACAAAGCCATGAGACTTCAATGCAAAATTTCAATGATTCATCAAAGAAGTTGTAGGTGTTCTTCAATTCTTAAGGAATTAGGCAAAATGCAATTTTAATTTCTCAATTATTGCCTTTTATAAAATTTGGTTTATTTGAACAATATTGATCCCCAGTTATCTAAATATTGTTTATTTAAAAACTCTCATTATATAAAACTCTCAAACTCAATCAATCAGTATACAAAGTGCCTAAATTTGTTGCTAATCATCATAAATTTGGCTATTAGAAAAGTTTAAAAATAGTTTTTCGTGACTCTCATAGGTGATTGAATTCATACACTTTGAACAATTGAGACCTCAAATTTGTTCAAATTAAAATATAAGGGACCAAATTTCATATATGATAAAAGTTGAGTTACTAAAAATGTAGTTTCTCTCTAATGAATATGGGTATATGGCAGTCTATACTTTAAAGTTTTTCTTTTCAACATTAAACTAGCGCATGTAATCCTTGAGTAATATACGAATACATTATTATTTTTGAGCTATACTTTTATTATTATATTTATATATATTTAAATTTATTTATTTATATAAGTAAGAGAAGTAAGATATATATATATATATATATATATATATATATATATATATATATATATATATATATATATATATATATATATATATATATATAATATGACATACACCCACACACATGAATTCATTTTTTGTTTTTATAGGTCGCCACCTAGACCGGTTAGGCCGAATACATTATTATTTTTGAGCTATACTTTTATTATTATATATATATATATATTTAAATTTATTTATTTATATAAGTAAGAGAAGTAAGATATATATATATATATAATATATATAATATATATGACATACACCCACACACATGAATTAATTTTTTGTTTTTATAGGTCGCCACCTAGACCGCTTAGGCGCTAGGCGCTAGTCTACCGCCCGACTAGCGCCTAGCGCCTACTGCAACCATGCTCGCAATATATAAATAAATAAATAAATTTAATTTCATTTTTGGTCTTAGATTTATAGGTGACAATCCACTTTAAGTCCTTATTTATCAGAACATCTACTTTTGATTTGTGGCATGATCATTTTTTGTCCGTTATTAACAAAACAATTTAAATATTTTTAAATACAAGGCATTTCGATCTTCAATCATGGTTTTTTTTTTAAATAACTCAATCTACGTATGAGATGCCCCATGATCAAAGAAGGTCGATTGCCGATTACATGACCCCCGAATTCAACATGCACAACTCAATCTATGTACCACCGCTTGAGAATGTCAACTTCCACGTGCATCCTTCCATTCTAACTTTGGTGCAAAATAGTCCGTTTGCCGGACTACTATCGGAGGATCCGCATGTGCACATCACGAGGTTCATAAGAGCTTGCAGCATGTTCCATCAAAAAAGCGTAAGCGATGAGGTGATAAGGCTAAAGCTATTCCTATTTTCCGTTATTAGGGAAACTTCACGATGGTTGGATAGTCAAGACGACCATCATTTTGGCTCGTCGCAACAACTCTACAAGGAATTCATGAATGAATTCTTTCCACTCACCAAGATAATGAAGATAAGGAGACAAATTGAAGAATTTAAGCAATGAGGTATTGAAAGCTTGGGTGAGGCTTGGAGGAGATTGGAGGAGATTTAAGGTCTTGAAGAGACAATGCCCGCACGATCTTATGCATCCTTGGGATGTGGTGAGTTCATTCTACGGGGATTATCGGATGAAGGAAAGATTCTCCTTGATTCTTCATTAAGGGGAGCATTTGTATCCTTAGCATTACCCGAAGCGAAGGGGCTTATTGAGAGGATATCACTGAATACTTCCTTTTGGTATGACAACAAGGATGATCACACCAGCATGTATGAACTAAAGGGCAATGTAGCTAATGAGGCGAGAATTGAAGCAATGGACTATGAGATAAAAAGGTTACAATCTATGGTGGAGAAGATGGATGTGAAGGCAAAGCCATGCATGGCATTGGCACTCTATTGCAACATATGTGGTGGTCATCATGATACAAACGCTTGTACATCGCCCTCCGCATCGGAACATGTGGAGGCAGTGAACTATCAAAGAGGAGCAAATTATAATGCCTATAGTGGAGGAAATCAAAGTCAAAACCAAGGGTGGAAGCAAGGCGAAAGATGGCAACAAAGCGGAGGTTTCCAAGGGAAAGAACGCTATAACCAAGGTGGCAAACCCACCTATGGTCAAAGTGAGAAGGGCCGAATTGCTTATGGCCCACGTCAAGGACATGGTGCTCAAATGTCTCACTATAGACCAAGTTTTCCCTCCCATTTGGATCATACTCAACAAAGGCAAGATGATATTAGAGAAGTGGATGAAAGGTTGACTAGAACCATAATGGAGCTAAAAACAATAGGGTCAATCTCAAGCAAGAGATTCGACAAGACATATCGGGACTACGACAAGAATCCAAAGCCACCCTTACGACCATTGAGAATCAAATTTGTCAAATGTTCAAAATGATGTCGGATAGACATTATGGTTAACTCCCGAGCAATACCGAAAAAAATCCTAAGGAAAGGGTGAGTGCCGTAGCCGCGATGGAGGAAGAGAGCCATCTCGATTGTGATCCAATGGAAATCATTTGCGGGTTGTGTGTGTGTAAGAAGAGAAGGAAGTAAAGGAGACTACCTCTTGTAGTCAAAACCTTGATGGAATGTTTGAGAATACCTCTTGTGAAGTTCAACAAATTGAAGGAGAAGGCAAGGCTACCTCTTGTAGCCGAGAAGGAGATGTGAAGGAGAACCACGAAGAGATCACCTCTTGTGATCTCGGGAGCAAAGGAAAAGAGACCATGCTTTCCAAGCACGAATCAATTACCCCAAAGAAGAAAGATAGGGCAAGGAAAGGTACATTTAACACTTTTATGCAAAAATTCTTTTATGATGCTCAATGGTTTGAAAATGATACCTTTGAGGATTTTGCTTGTCTAGGCAAAGAGACATCGTCATTGGTTACTACGAGTTGCCCCATAAAGAAGGGTGACCCGGGAGCTTTCGTTGTTCCATATTCTATTAAGGACATGGAATTTCCTAAGGCTCTTGCCGATCTCAGAGCCTAAAAAAACTTGATGCCCTTAAGCGTTTATGAGGAGTTGAGCTTACCATGCTTGAAGCCGACTAGGCTTTCACTCCATCTAGCCGATGGAACCACTCGGTGTCCAAAGGGCTTGGTGGAGGATGTGCTTATTAAGGTTGGTGACTTTCTTATGTCGGTCGACTTCGTGGTTTGTGAGATGGGGAGAGAGGAGCCATTTGGCTCTTTGATTATAGGGAGACCGTTCTTGGCAACCTGTTGTGCTCGGATTGATGTGGGCACTGGCGAGATTACATTGAGATTTGATGGGGAGAAAGCCAAGACGGAGAAAGTGAATGTTCAGAAAGAAGGAAATGAAGAGTTAAAAGGAATGGTCAAGGTGAAAACCAAGACCAAGCCTAGGTGGGAATGTGAGAAATTGGTGTGGAAGAACACTTGAGTGCCCAAGTGCTTCCAACCAAAGGCCAAAGAATATGGTTGAGAAGGAGGAGGAATGTCGCGTCTAGCCAATGACGTTAAATGTGGCGCTTCTTGGGAGGCAACCCGAGGTGTTTTTGTGTATAGTTTGATTTTATTTTCTTGTGGTTTTTGTTGTTTTTGTTAGTATTTTGTTTGTGTATGTTTTTGGAGACTAATTTGCAGGAGTCAGTGGCAAAAACGGTGCTAAGTTGGAGCTAAAATTGACCAAAGGCGGAAGAAAAAGTCGGGAAATGGAGGAAAATCCCCGCAGCACTGTGCCACGTGGCCTCCATGCGTGGAGGGCACGTGGACGGTTTCCAGTACTGGTCCATGTGGACATCCCACGCGTGGAGTCCACGTGGACCAATTCCAATGTGACACCACGTGGACCCTCCACGCGTGACGTCCACGTGGATCGGCAATTGACGGGAATTAAATGGTCTCGGCCGAGATCACACCAAACCCACTCCCAAACTCCATTTTTGCTTCTTCCTCCACGCAAAGCACTTCTCCCACGCAATAGTGAGTAAAAATTTCATCAAACTTCATTTTTCTTCAAGATTCAAGGTAGAAATCATCCCAACAAGGTAAAAACATCTCCAAAACTTCATCTCCATGGTTATTATGAAGCTTTTAGGTTGAAAATCTTGAAAATCCATACCACACTGTCTTGTGAATTTTTGAATGATTTGCTTGTTTATATTGGTTAGAATAGCATCATAGAACATTGTTTCATAGATTTCCTTGATTGATTGTAAATAATTTGATGGATTGAATTACAATGTAGAACCCTAGTTTGAATTTCATGAAATTGCAAATGAGTTTGCTTAATTTCTTGTTATTTGCATGAAATTGGTGATGGAATTTGTTTAGAAACTTGTTCTAGAGCTTGAATATGTATATAATTTCTTAATGCACACACTTGATTGAAGAATCTCACATTCACTCTTCAACCCTAATTTTTGAATTGGGGAAGAAGATGAAGTTGACTTTGCAGGAGACTAATTTGCAGGAGTCAGTGGCAAAAACGGTGCTAAGTTGGAGCTAAAATTGACCAAAGGCGGAAGAAAAAGTCGGGAAATGGAGGAAAATCCCCGCAGCACTGTGCCACGTGGCCTCCATGCGTGGAGGGCACGTGGACGGTTTCCAGTACTGGTCCATGTGGACATCCCACGCGTGGAGTCCACGTGGACCAATTCCAATGTGACACCACGTGGACCCTCCACGCGTGACATCCACGTGGATCGGCAATTGACGGGAATTAAATGGTCTCGGCCGAGATCACACCAAACCCACTCCCAAACTCCATTTTTGCTTCTTCCTCCACGCAAAGCACTTCTCCCACGCAATAGTGAGTAAAAATTTCATCAAACTTCATTTTTCTTCAAGATTCAAGGTAGAAATCATCCCAACAAGGTAAAAACATCTCCAAAACTTCATCTCCATGGTTATTATGAAGCTTTTAGGTTGAAAATCTTGAAAATCCATACCACACTGTCTTGTGAATTTTTGAATGATTTGCTTGTTTATATTGGTTAGAATAGCATCATAGAACATTGTTTCATAGATTTCCTTGATTGATTGTAAATAATTTGATGGATTGAATTACAATGTAGAACCCTAGTTTGAATTTCATGAAATTGCAAATGAGTTTGCTTAATTTCTTGTTATTTGCATGAAATTGGTGATGGAATTTGTTTAGAAACTTGTTCTAGAGCTTGAATATGTATATAATTTCTTAATGCACACACTTGATTGAAGAATCTCACATTCACTCTTCAACCCTAATTTTTGAATTGGGGAAGAAGATGAAGTTGACTTTTGGAAATTGTTGACTTTTGACTTGACTTTGCTATATCTTGAAATTGTGAATGTGTGTGATATTGGAATTAATTGTCATAATTTTGATGATTGGAAATTGTTGAAAAAGAGGGGAAACTATGGCAAATTTTTTGAGATAAATTTAAAAAAAAAAAAAAAAAAAAAGAGAGGAAAATTTTGAAAAATGAGAAAAAAAATTTTTGAGAGAAGAAAAGCAATTGAGAAGTGTTACTAACCAATGTCTTTATGAAATTTTCTTGTTTCAAAGACTTTGTAGGAAAATGGTAAGAACTAAGGAAAGAACAAAGAAGAGAACTATGAAGATGCTAGCACTAGTAGGACTAGAGTGCAACCACCGAGAGCACAACCACCACCCCCACCACAACAAATAGATCCTAATGCAAGAGGGACAAGAGCCCTTCGGAATTTGACTCATGAGCAACTAGCATTGGTGGATGTTTACAAGTCCAAAAACTTGATGGGGGGAAAGTATTTTGACCCAAGTGTTCTTAGAGAATTTGGGTGTGAAGAAAGGGTGAACTGGTTGTTGAGGCATCGTCAATGGAGTAAGATCTTTGATTAGAGGGTACCAACATATGCTCCCGTTACCTATGAGTTCCTTGCCTCATTAAGCATCAAGAAGGAGCTCAACGATGTAAAGAAGTCAATCTCTTATGTGCTCTTTGGCAAGAAGTACATGTAAGAATATAACCAAATTAGACTAACCTCCAGCCATAGAGTCCTTAAGATTGCCTTTGTTTGAAGCTTGTTGATAGTGTTGGTTATGTGGTAGATTCCTGCAGAGTGTCTCCACTTGTTCTCAGGTTTTTAGTATAGATGGTGTAAGCAGTAACCTGAGCAGTGGGGGACCTATTCTTATATAGCCTATTGAACCATCAATATAGGCCTTTCTAACGGTTGTTGTTACAACCGTTACAATCTTTAATTTAGTAGTACCACATTATGGCCATTGAAGACCATAGTTGCACCGTATTCAAATAGAAAATGTTACATTCTCCCACTTGGTGCAATTACAAACTCAAAGAAAACAAAAAACATGAACCATAGAGATACGTCCTCTTAATGTGAGTAGTATCTACTATAATCACAATGTAACTTGTTCTCTAAGCATTTCTTGTGGTAATCAAAACTTAATGGATAAACTTTATGTTTAATCCATGTCCAAAAATATATTTTCTCAACAAAATATGTGCACAATACAATAACGAGAAAATATCTAAATGCTTTAAGAATTTCATATAATAACTGTATGTATACAAATTTTACAAAGTGGGCGCAAGTCCCATTTTCTCAACAAAATCCCTAAACTTGAATGGTGGCATCCATAATTCTAAGCCCTGAAATGAAATTCTTAAGCCATACACCTTGAGATGTAGCCTCAAAACTAGAAACGAACTCGGCTTCCATGGTTGAAGTGGTGACAAGAGTTTGTTTAACACTTCTCCATGAAATAGCTCCACCGGCCATAATGAAAATGTTTCCCGAAGTTGGTTTATGAGAATCAACGCAACCGGCAAAGTCCGCGTCAGAGTACCCAACAATGTCCAAAGTGTTCATTTAACACCCCACTTTTTCCACTTAAGAAAATACTGGAAATTTTTCCTTTTTAATTACAAATAACTTTTACAATAGCGGAAGCTTTACAATAAATAGGAAATAGGGGCGTTATGCCACGTTTAAGTATCTCATACTCAAACGCACAGGCTAAAATTACTTAACTAAAAACCATCAAAATTCTTACTAATACAATGATTGATTTCTATAGTATAAAAATCATTACAATGATTTGCTCTCATGCTCAATGCCATGCAACCCAAACCTGCAAAATAACTAAAGAGGGGAAAAACGGTATCAGCACGACGGCTGGTAAGACTTACTCCACCCCGTAAAACATTATTTTTCACATAGCATATAGGAGCATATAATTTCCACATAACAATTTTAACCCCTTAGAATATTTTTTTATCTCATAACATACAAATTATCTTTAACCAATTAGATATATAATTTGAGAAATCACACATCCAAATATATATCATAATATCTATAAAATTCTATGGGATCAACGGATTACCTATCCATTATCTAAAATCATCCATCCACTCTTTCCTCGACATTCACCATATAATCTGAATCTCAACATTTTCATATAATCATTTCCTCAAGACGTTTCATAATACCGCCAATACTCAAAATTTCTTTAAACCATAATATATTCACCAAAGAGATTTAGAATCCTTAAATAATCACCAAAGAATTTCCAAATCATAATAATCACTAAATATAATTTCCAATTCATATAATAATAACCAAAGAGAGAATTCCAATCTCTCAAAATAACCACCATATAGAGAGTATCCTGAACACTCATAATAACCACCAAAGGTAAATTTTTCCAATTAATTAGTCAAACTATTCATACGTCCAATAATAGTTATTATATACAGTGTCAAGGAGGAATGGATCCAAATGGAAAGTTTCATGCTTCCAAACCAATACCAAACCAACCGGACGAATCCACGAACCGGTGGCCAAAACCAAATCCAAACCAACCGGACAACTCTATGAACCGGTGGTCAAAACCAAATAGAGAAAACTCGCTCTCACAATAATAATAGTAACCAAAAAGGAGAGTTTAAAACACCCAAGTATCACCATCCTCTGTGACAAAATATATACATAATGAAATCCTTCAAATTTCATATCTTATACCAATAGTATTTACACCCAAGTAACTCACATAACTTTACACCTATATCTATAACCTTCGTAGCAATTTGCGAACCATGTATCAAATGTTCATACCATATACCATGCTTTTTCATGAATATACACTGTAAGGATACATCTAGATCTAAACATTTTCCTGAACCCTATTATTAGTCTCAATATATGCTGTCCCAAATTTGTATATACGAAATAAGAATTATTCACACACTATCCAATATGTTAGTATTGAACATACAGTATATGAATATGTTTAATATATAAACCTGCATAACACACTTGTGCACTCATATATATAATAATAACACATATTAATGGATACTAATTAGATAACCAGTACCCAATTTATACATATTAAGCATATGCACGCAATTACAAACATACACTAATTATACACATATGTATACACACAATTCACGTATTCACCCCAATTAAAATTTCCAAGTATATACACATCCACTACCTGACATTCATAGGTTCGTATAATAAGCTTATATAAATTCCGTAGTGCATAAAATCAGTTAAATGTAATTCATATAATAATCATATATATACAATAGTCAATTCAAACATATCAATTATGTATAAAATCAAATGAATATGAATTGCTTAAAAAAAAAATAATTAATATGAATTCATGTATTCAATATCACTGTCACAATCAAACAATTTTAATATAGAATACAATATTCACGAAAATCATGAATCACATAGCAATTATTCAAAAATAACGAAATTGTTTTTTTTTTAAGGCAAAAGATTTTCACATAAGCACTTAAAAAAAAGGTTTTTGTTTCTTATGGGGTAAAAATAATTTAGATGAACATAAATCTTACTTGGCCTGGATTTCAAAATCAATACAAACTCTTGAATCACTACACTTGCTCTGTCTCAATTTCACGTTAAATAGATGACGCTAGGAAGAAACGGGAATTGACGTCGAAATTGGGGAAGGATGAGAGTGTCGACTGCTGCTGATCATGAAGACTAGGGTTTTTTTTTATTCTAAAATCGGCGTGGCTAATTGTGTATATATATTTATGCAGCGTGTGGGTAATGAACAAGGATAGGAACTAGTAGTTAAATTCATTTAGGAATTAGAGAGTGGATTTGAAAAGGCTTAGAAACATACCTAACATACTTAAACATATATGTATTAACATCTATACACACGTACGTTAGCATATATACATACTTAACCTATATTATAGCATATATCTACATACGTAACATATATATGTGTGTGTGTTTATATATATAATACTTTTAAGAAATTAAAATTAGTTTTTATACCAAACAATATAATAATAGACTAGTCTCAAATTATTTTGGGTCTCATAAAATAATATAGTAATAAACTAGTATAATTTTGGATCACATAATATAATTTAATAATAAGCTAGTATAAGTATCGATCATATAACAAAAATAAGTTATTCTAAAAATAATAATATTTTTTATCAAATATTAAAAATAACCGGGGTATCACAGTTCATCTCCCTAAACACAAGCTTATAATCCTTGGTACCTTTGAGATACTTCAAAACCTTCTTTGCATCTCTCTAGTGGTCTAAACCCGGATCACTTTGATATCGTCCCAGCATTCCAACAGCAAAGGTGATGTCCGGCCTAGTACAGACTTGAACATACCCGAGACAGCCGATGTCCGGCCTAGTACAGACTTGAACATACCCGAGACAGCCGACAACCGAACTAGTACAGACTTGAACATACCCGAGACAGCCGACAACCGAAGCATAGGGAATATTCTTCATTGATTCTCTTTCAAAATCATTCTTTGGACACTGGTACAAACTGAATTTATCACCTCTCATGATAGGAGCTAGACTCGGTGAACAATCCTTCATCCGAAATCTTTCTAAGACTTTGTTGATATAGGTTTCTTGCGATAGTCCCAGAATGCGCCGGGATCTATCCATATGGATCTTTATGCCAATGACATAAGATGCCTCACCCATATCTTTCATATCAAAGTTTTTAGAAAGGAATTGTTTAACCTCGTGCAACATTCCCTTATCATTTGATGCAAGCAAAATATCATCCACATATAAAACAAGAAAACAAATTTTACTCTCACTTGTCTTTTGGTATATGCAATGATCTAGGATACTTTCAACAAAACCATATGCTGAAATAACTCCATCAAACTTAATATACCATTAGCAGGAGGCTTGTTTTAAACCATAAATGGACTTTTTGAGCTTGCAAACCAAATGATTGCCTTCACTAGAAGAGAATCCTTCAGGTTGTTTCATATAAACCACCTCTTCTAGATCACCATTAAGGAATGCCGTTTTCACATCCATTTGTTGCAATTCAAGATTGAAATGTGCAACCAAAGCCAAGATTATGCGAAGTGAATCTTTCTTTGATACAGGAGAAAAGGTCTCCGTGTAATCAGTTTCTTCTTTTTGATTGAATCCTTTAGCAACGAGCCTAGCCTTGTATCGCTCGATGTTGCCTAATGAGTCATTTTTAGTCTTATAGACCCATTTACAGCCAATGGCCTTGGCCCCATTAGGCAACTCAACAAGGTCCCAAACCCCATTGCTCCGCATAAAATTCATTTCTTCCTTCATGGCTTCAAACCATAAATCAGACTCTTTACAATTTATGGCTTGTGAAAACGTTTCTAGATCATTTTCAGCTCCAACATCAGACTCTTGCAGATACACTATGTAATCACTAGGAATTGCTGATCTTTTATCTCGAACAGATCGCCTTAAAGTTGAACTACCATCAGCTTGAGAAGTTAGTGGTTCAACTATCGCTTCAGGAATTTCCTGAATTGGTTGATCAGTCGAGATAATATCAGCATCTCGTGGAATTTCTTCAATAGGTTGATCAATACCCGTTTGATCTTGAAGGGTGCTTGAATATATTATCAACCTATGTGATGATGTAGAAGGACATGATTCAATATGATCATGATTAGAAATCAAATCATTGAATCTATCCCTCCCACTAATCATGCCATTTTCAAGAAAGTTAGCATTTCTTGATTCCACGATCCTAGTCGAATGAGATGGACAATTAAATCTATACCCTTTGGAGGATTGTGCGTATCCAATAAAGAAACCACTAATAATCCTTGGGTCCAACTTCTTTTCTTGTGGGTTATATATCCGTACCTCAGACAGGCATCCCCAAACACGCATATGTTGCAAACTCGATTTCCAACCTTTAAATGACTCAAATGGTGTCTTTAGGACAGCCTTGGTTGGAACACGATTTAATATATACATTGCCATCTTAAGCGCTTCAGCCCACAAAAACTTAGGAAGTTTGGAGTTGCTAAGCATACTCCGCACCATGTCAATAAGCGTTCGATTTCTTCTTTCAACAACACCATTTTGGTCCGGAGAACCAGGCATGGTATATTGGGCAACAATCCCATGTTCTTGAAGAAACTTAGCAAATGGACCAGGTGCTTGTCCACTTTCAGTGTACCTACCATAGTATTCACCATCCCTGTCGGATCTTACTATCTGTATTTGTTTCCCACATTGGTTCTCAACTTCAGCCTTAAAAGACTTGAAGGCATCCAATGCTTCATTTTTATTACGAATCAAATACACATAAGTAAATCGCGAGTAATCATCAATTGAGGTGATGAAATACTTATGACCTGCTGGTATATCCATATCTGGGCAGCAAATGTCAGTGTGTATGATTTCCAATATGCTTGAACTCCTTTTGGCACATTTCTTAGACTTGTTTGTCTGCTTTCCCTTCATGCAATCTATACAAGTCTCGAAATCAGTATAATCAAGAATACTAAGTACCCCATCATGTACTAATCTCTTTATACGTTCAAGGGAGATATGACCTAATCTCCGATGCCATAACATGGAGGAGTTCTCACTATTACTTGATCTTTTGGAACCGGAATGAACATGCAATGAACTGTAAGTGGTATTGTCTTGTAAATGAAAACGATAAAGACCATCAAACATTGTACCGTATCCAACACAAGTTGATTTATTAAAAATATCAAAACACTTGTCTTGAAAATTAAAGGAAAAACCCAACAGCACAAGTCGTGAAATTGAAATCAAGTTTCAGGAGAAACTTGGTACAAAAAATGTCTTATTCAGAACCAAAACAAAACCACTACTTAGAACCAGCTTGCATGTTCCAATTGCTTCCACTTGCGACCCCATCTTGTTTCCTGATAAGATAATCCGCTCATTTCCCACCGGCTTCCTCAGATTTTGCATTCCCTGTAAAGAGTTTGCAATGTGGATTGTTGAACCAGAATCAATCCACCAAGTATTAGTGTTAACTTCAGACATATTAGATTCATAACAAACGAATGAGGATAGATTATCTTTCTTCTCGACCCACTTCTTGTACTTGATGCAATCTTTCTTCATGTGTCCCTTCTTTTTACAGAAGAAACACTTATGCACCTTCTTTATATCAGCTTGAGGTGGAATGTTTCCTTTCCCCTTAGCCTTAGAAGTGGAACCTCGAGATTTGCCAGATTTAGACTTGTCTCGTGCCATAGCCAGCATAGCAGTTTCACCCATCTCCATCACCAATCTACCTTCTTCTTGAACACACATGGTCATTAAATCATTTATAGACTATTTTTCCTTATGTGTGTTGTAAGATATTTTGAAAGGTCCGTACGATGATGGTAGGGTGTACAAAGCATAGTACACAAGAAAATCATCTGACATATCTACCCCAAGAGTCTTAAGTTGAGCCATAATGTCACGCAATTCCATGATGTGCTCACGCACACCTTTGACGGAAGTGAGACGAAGATAGGAGAATCTCATGATGAGGGTGCTTGCCAAAGCCTTTTCTGAAGTGATGAACTGGTCGTCAATAGCCTTGAGCAATGCTCGGACATCCTTATGCTTTTCACTAACGGAACCCCGAATCCCATTAGATATTTTCGCCTTGATGTACATTGTGCTGAGCCGATTGGATCTATCCCATCGCTCATATAACGCAACCTCATCTTGGGTACTTTCTTTAGTGGGAACTTGCGGTTTCTCATTGTGAATAGCGTAGTCCCTAGATTAAGAAGAATGGTTTCCTTCCATATCTATTAGGTGTCGCCCCTAAGTTCAGGAACTTCGATGTTCAAATCTGTGTGAGTAACGGATTGAGATGCTGTAAAGGTAAAGGTTTGGATTAGAATTTTGAGGCATAGATAGAACTGAATTGCATACATTACCAATGTAAATGATGCATATCCAAGATCCGAATGCCATAAAAATTGCCTGTGGGCTAAATTTTTACGCAGAATGGACCTTGTAAAATTAGAATAGAAATGAGATGCGTACAAGGTTTAATTTCTATTCTCAATGTTAAAAAACTATTAAAAACTATATGCCGACACATAATTGCTTGTGGGCTAAATTATGGTCATAGTTTGGTATTTTAGCCTGATCAATCATATTAATATAACAAAATTGCCTGTGGGCTAAATTTCATTATATTAAGTATAATTAATCACAATTTATGCCTAAACTTTTATGCGATTTGGAAAAACTTGATGCACAATATTAATTAAATTAAGGATGTTGTGGCTACTCTTTAATCAACTAAAATTGTGCAAAGGCTCATTAAAAACCAAATTATGCAATTAACATGATATGCAAAGGCTCATTAAAAACCAACTCCCAAGTATACTCCCAAGAAAAGGCAAAACAAATTATGCAATTAACATGATATGCAATTCCCAAGTATACTCCCAAGAAAGTTGGTTGAGCTAAGGCTCATTAAAAACCAACTCCTTAGACTGTAATACCATGTATTTAATTCAAGCCTTAAACCCCGGTAATTAATTCTACTGTGTAATTAATTTAATTTAATTGGGCTCCGACCTTTTTATAGATATATATATTTTTCCATCCGGAATTATTTATTTATTCCAAGGCCCAATTTCCTTGAATTAATTTTGTAAGGGATGTTCTTTAATTGGACCCTTTCCATCCCTTACAAGTATATTAATTATGTAATGACCCGATCATTGGAAGGGCCATATTTATATCCATTAAATTAATATTGGGTATGGATGACCCATTTCTTATAAATGAACCTATGTCTTGTTTTAATACCCTAATATGATACATACATGATATATGTGATGATTTTCCCTACTCATATAAAAGTCTTGTACTTACAACCTTAGCTCTCTTTCCTTTTCCTGCAAAATACATTTCTTCCTACTCCTTTCACCTCTAATAACCCTAAGCATATCCTACACTTCATCCTTCAAGATTTCAAGTCAAGATTGCTCTTTTAGGGTCTATAGCACTTGGGTAAGTATTTATCCTTAGGAAGATATCTTTTATCATCTTATTTTCATAGTCTTTTATGAGTTCTCATTATATTCTTTTGGGGATCTTCCTTGGGAAAAAGATAATCAAGAAGGAGGTGGTGCCTTGTGAGGTGTATTGAGGATTGCTTGGTTGAGAAGAGCTCCAAGAGGTAACCATCCATGTCTCACTAAACCTACTTTCACTCATAATCTATATATATGATTTGGTGTTGGAATCCTGTGAATTTCTTGGGGTTATAGCCTTGTTTGATGGTCTGTGAACCTTTATTTGTAGATTGTTGGACTTGTGTTCATCATCCTTTGTATCTAGATGTGTATGAGTAGTAATTCTTGTTATGGATTTCATGATTTATTGGCTTCTAAGATGTGTAATCTGTGTATCCTGAGCATGATTTGTATTCTGGAATGATTCATCGTTATTTTGTTCCGATTCTGGAATATGTGCGTTGGGGGTGCACTTACGGTGCACATTGGCGGTATAATGTGTCCCGCCAATGTGTTCCGCAAGTGTAAGGGCGGAATGGTGTGGCAGAGAGGTGTGTACCGTGAACCTCTTCCGTGTCTTCTTGCGGTGCAGTTCAGCGGGCCAGGTTGTTCCGCCGCTGTGTTCCGTTAGTTCAATTGGTATTCTGCTTCAGTGTCTATTTTGAGGTCTTTGAACTCTGTTTGATTCCTTTTGATTCTGGAATGTGTACTAAGCATCTTGTTGAGTATTCCACCTTGATTCTTGAGTATTTATTCATGATCTTTGGACATTTATCTTGATCTCTTGAGTTAGTATCATTGGCTTATTCCTTGATTATTATCCTGAGTATGCACTGTGTTCATATTGTGAGATGAACACTGTTGGTGGGTGATTGCTGTGGGTGAATCTGAGTTGGTATGTGGGGATCTTGAGTCCTTATGAGCATTTCTTATCTTGTTGAATCTTGGGTAACCTTGGGTATTTAGTTGGTGGAATGATGGTCTATTTGTGGTTGATATTGGGAGGGTATTGTATGCCTCCGTATTTGTGCCCGTGTGCCTCTGTGATTGGGAATTGGGTACCTTTGTGATAACCGGCTTGTGTGCCTCTGTGATAATGGGCTTGTGTGCCTCTGTGATGATGGGCTCGTATGCCTCTGTAGTCCGGCTTATTGCCTCCGTGTTGTGATATGGATATGGTGGTGGGTCTTATGGTTATTATTGTGATTTGGGGATGGTGGTTTGATGCTTATCTTTGGTATAATGGTTGGATTGGTTTCCTTGTGGTCATTTGGTTGAGGTTGTACCTCAGTTGGTATCTGTTATTCTTTGATATGTCGGTTTGGTTGGTTCCTTTGTGTTTATTCTGTTGGAGTTGTGATTCAGTTGGTACCTTGTGTATAGACTTGATGTCTTACGCATTCGTTATTGGATGTTGGTTTCATTGGAAGAGTCTTGGTTTGTGACTTATTCAGCTTATTGTTGTTGAGTCTCTGATTTAAATAAAGAACAGTTCGTTGGTGCGTATATTCTATATGTGTGTGTAAACCTATTTACAAACTCGATTATATTATGTATCTTCTCACGAGTGTGAGTGGTAGGTTGCTTAGCATTCTTTTGCTAATGGTTTCTTAAACTGTTTTCCAGGTATGCCATAGTCTGAGCTGAGAGCGCAATAGAGCTAGTCTCCCTTTGTTATGCTTAGACTAGTTTTTGTATTAGACTTGTTGGCTTGTGAGCCTCAGAGATGGATTATGTTTTGACATTTACCTTTGTTTTACCCTTTTGGATTGAAGTTATGGATTTTTAGCCTGTGCACCTAGGGTGGATTGTACCTAGGTGTGGCATGACACCCTTAAGGTTTTATATATGCTTCCGTTATGCTATGTTTAGTTTCTGAGATTTATAGCTTTTGTGTTTAAGTTATGTCTATCTCAGCGAAAAGAAAGTTGGGGTGTCACATAGACAGAGTAGGATTTCAAGGGAATTTGCAGCACATTGGCTATTTTCAAGTTTTCTTCCCAAGAAACTTTCCTCGGGTCATGCAATTTCGCATTATAGCAAAATTGTTCTGAAGGTGTTATTCAAAACTTTAATGTTCACGGTTTGGAAAAGGCTTTAAGGATAGGTGAACTTTTGAACATAATGTAATAACCTTCAAGCACTACCGTAGTTGTACTGAACTATATATACTAAGTAATATGCTAAAGTCCAATATCCTAAGAAATTTCACTAATTCCTAAATATGTTTTTCTAAGGCATAATATAAATTGCATAATTAAAAACTAAAAATTATGCTTATTGGACATAAAACGCATATTACAAAAATATAAATTTCATATTAAATAACAAATTGCATAAAACATGGTAACAATTTAACAATTATGAACATATTAAATAATAAAATTTAAATTCAATTTGCAATTTGAATGAAAATTTCTTTAAAAGACTATATAATTTTCAAACTCTATCAAATATCAATTTGAATAAAGAACATGGTTGCAGTAGGCGCTAGGCGCTAGGCGCTAGTCGGGCGGTAGACTAGCGCCTAACACCTAAGCGGTCTAGGCGGTACTTAGGCGGCGACCTATAAAAACAAAAAATTAATTCATGTGTGTGGGTGTATGTCATATATTATATTATATATATTATATATATCTCTCTTACTTCTCTTACTTATATAAATAAATAAATTTAAATATATATAAATATAATAATAAAATTAACAAGGCCGACTCACTCGAGTTAACTCAGCTAACTCTGTCGAGTTGGGCGAGTTAACTCGGCCAAATTCGGCCCAGTCGGCCGAGTTAGGCGCTAGGCAGCCGGCCACCTAGGCGGACGCCTAGAGAGCAATTCGCCTCGGTCTAGGGGCGCCTAGCGCCTAGACGGGGATTTTTGCAACAGTGATAAAGAATATATGAACAATGCAAATTGTAGGCCCAAAATAATTAAACAAATATATATACATATAATAAACAAGGATAGTATATTAAAAGGCCCAAAATAAACAGAGTATAAATAGAACAAACAAGCCCAAAACAGATTTTTTTGTAAAGGAATGGGCCAGGCCCATTCGGCCATACCCGGCCCAACTACAATATCAACACTTTAACAAATCAAACAGCAAAAAGAAAAACTAACAAAACCTAGCACGCAGTAGATTGAAGCCGACAAATCAGAAGGGGAAGACATCGCCAAATCGAACGGGAAACACCTATCAAAGCCGACGTACGCCGCTCGCCATCTTCACCTTCGACCCAACGCCGCCGCCCCTTCGCCTTCTCCGGCCGCATCGTCAATCCGCGACCACCAGGACAGTGTCGGCTCCGGAGAAAGAGAGAGAGAGAGAGAGCGGCGATTCAAGACCGGGAAGCCCAGCCCTGCGACCGCCTTCTCGCCTCGTCGCCTCCCACCGTCCGCCAGCCTCGCCGTTGCCCGAAAAAACAGCGATCGACAATCGCCAGAAACCAGCGTCGCCGCCACTCTCCACTGCACCGAAGATGAAGGCACAACCCCGACCAACCGAGCCCAAAAACTGCAATTAAAGTGCCCAGGTATTTTTTTTAATGGTGATAGGGATAAAATCTCGGTCTACGTATCCCGACCTCCCAAGCTGTGTGCCTAGTTAGGGGTTAACCAGACCCTCCGAATCCTCCTCCCGATCTGACCAGGCCGGGCATCCCTGCGCTCCGGGCTGCAGTAAGGGCCTTCGCGGAGGTTCGAACCAGGGACCCCGCGCCCGCGTACCCATCCGCGAGCGCGTTGGACCGACAACGTGACCAGTGCATGTCTGCCACGCGTCCTACATGCCGCCAGACCGGAAATCCTACTGAAGCCACTATAAAAGGCGCATTTAATGCGGTAAAGATGACTTTTTGGCTATTCCTCTCAATACAGTAGCTAAAGAGACCGGGAACCTCTGACCCACTGTCACGTAGCTCGGTCACCCCTAGGGTATTGTACCTTATACCCAATACAATATTAATTCAGTATTCTTTCCGTATTTTGCTGTATCAAATGGTTTTGCCGATTCTTCACTGCACCGGTGACCCGAACAGTCACCGGCCAGAACCTCCAAGGAGAAACCAATTTTTTTTTTAATTCGAAAAAATAGTATATATACAAATATATGCGTAAGATATAGAGTATTTGTATATATTTCTCAATTGCACAGAGTGCAAAATATCACAGTTCATATACCCACGAAATTATACACTTATATGCATTCATACATCTATTTTCAATCATATGATATAATTAATGACTGCTTACAAGATATATAGATATTCAAGAAAAATCATATTGCATATTATATTCTTTAAAATACAAATCATGCAATATCAACAACTAGGTAGAGATTAACTTGCTCTGATACCAAATGTAAGAATATAACGAAATTAGACAAACCCCCAGCCATAGTGTCCTTAAGATTGCCTTTGTTTGAAGCTTGTTGATAGTGTTGGTTGTGTGGTAGATTCCTGCAGAGTGTCTCCCACTTGCTCTCAAGTTTTAGTATAGATGGTGTAAGCAGTAACCTGAGCAGTGGGGGACCTATTCTTATATAGCCTATTGAACCATCAATATAGGCCTTTGTAACGGTTATAACAACAACCGTTACAATCTCTGATTTAATGGTACCACATTATGGTCATTGAAGACCATAATTGCACCATATTCAAATAGAAAATGTTATAGTACAATCACTCGGTGGATGAGTTGGCATTGATACTTGGACTACATACCCGGGAGGAAATGAGCTTACCCTACTTCTAAAGGTTCCATGTGGATTTTGATTGTGATAAGGATGCCGCCGCTTATTGGGGTCACATCACGAATGGTGCGTCGTACACCTCAAGTAACTTGAAAGCGAGGAAGATCAAGCAAAACCATCTCAAGGCAATCCGACTTGCTCTAGCAATCAACTTGTCGGGAAGAAAAACGAATTTGAACAAAGCCTACAGACAAGATCTATTTTACATGTGGAGCATGGAAAAGGAGGAGAATGTGAACATGGGGGTCAAAGTAAAGAGATGACTCGGTGCTCAAAACAAGCCAAACGTCCAATCCGTCTTCATAGGACCATTGGTCACGAAGTTGTGTTTAGGCATAGGGCTTGATACGGATCTCGCGGGAGAGACTTTTATGCCATGAATCTCAAGTTGGGAGGAGATGCACCGTTTAGTGATGAGGAGGATGAAGAAGGAGAAGGAAATGAGGAAGAGAATCAAGAAGAACAAGGTCAAGGAGGAGCGAGCACTCAATATGGTGGTCCAACAATGATGGATTTGGAAACAATTAGAGCCTTCCACATGCAACTACATCAAGAACAAATGGCATATCTTCAAGCGCAAAGCTTAAGACAAGATGAAGCCATTGCAAGAACAAGGTAGGCGGTGGAGCATAATACACGAATGATCGAGGCGCTCCAAGCTCAACTAGCAAACCAATTCCACCCACAATCATTCGGAGACCAATGAAGAGGCTACCACCCCAAGGCAAAAAGAAGAGAAGGATTTGAAAAAGAAAAACAATGATTTGTGACGTTTGATTGAGATGTCCCGCTAAACATTAGGTTTCATACGCGTGGGGTTCCGCTTTAAATTTCTTTACTTTCATGCATTTACCGCTTTCTAGACTAATTGCTTTACTTTATGCACTTTAATTACTTGCACTTTAATATTTGGATTTTTAATGCTTTACATTTGAAATGTTCTTTAGTTTGTTTTACTTTAGTGTATGTTTAATGTTCTATTAGCTCGTTATTGTTTTCTTGTTGCATTTGAGTCGGGCTAAAGACGTTAAACGTGGCGCTCTTGGGAGGCACCCCAAGCTTTATGGAAAATGAAAAAAAAAACAAAGAGAGAGAAAAAATGAGAAAGGTAGGAAAAAAAAAAAGAAGAAGAGAGAATAGGAATAAATGAATAGCTTTCCTATTGCACCTTGAATGTTTATATGCTAACCAATGTTGTGTGTAGCATTGATGACGGAGGTCATTCATTGTTGAAAGCTAAAGTGTGGAAAAAGGGATGCATACCTGGTTGTAACCTCTTATCCCTTTTACATTTCATGCCCCGTTTTCAATTTTAAAGTGTGAAAATATGTGTAGTTTTGCATAGTATTTTACTCAAATGATAAGCATGACATTCTATGTTTCACAAAAGGATATTTGTTGTAACCCCACACCCCATAGACACTTTTAAAGTGTGGAAAGGGGGTTGTTTTATTTGATTGATTAGACCCGTGCTCCTTTGATCCGCTTAGTCCTCAAAGTAACATCGAGGACGATGTTTGGTTTAAAGTGTGGAACGGACGCACTTTGTGCTTAATTGTTTGATTGCTTAAATTGGTCTTGTGGTCATTATGAATGGGTGTGCTTGCCATTTGGAGAGTGAGTCATTGTTTGTGCTATCTAGGAAGAGGTTTGACTAGATGCCAATTAAATTTTTTATTCTTGAAATATCTTTGGGAAGTTACCTTTTTGCACCCATGAAGTGTTTAGAACCAAGTATGTTTACATTCTTGCATGCTTGCATGATGATCACCTCTTATTTCGTTAGGACCTTAGTCAAGGATCTCTCGAAGTGGGAGTGTACACCTCTTAATTTGAAAAAGATATTGTAAGCGAAACCCAGAATTGAATTAACCTTGGTAGGGCATGGGGCAAAAGGTGAGCCTATTGGTGAGCATTAGAGAGAAAAATCCCTAATCCTAAGAAAAAAGGGCAAGAGGGTTTGTATGGTGAAAGAGTTGAAAAGGCAAAAGACCACTTCTAGAGGTAAAAACCGAGGGAAGCCGTCTTGCTAGGATTGGGCAACCATTGCACCGTCTTCGAACAAGCATAGAGCTCTACGTGAAGTCGGTTGTCCACACAAAATGATCCTAGAAGATGAGAAAACAAAAAAGGAGGCGAGCTTCTTCGCTAGGGTTCGGGTACCCATTGCACCGACCTTCGAAAAAGCATGGAGTTCCATGTGAAGTTGGGTGCCCGATAACGTTACTATAGGAAGTGAGAAGAAAGAGGGACCGCCCCAAGCCATTCGCGGTGAGTGGTCCATGCCCCTACCCTCATTTATTTTTACGCATAAGGATTTGGCGTTTGGTTGGAAGGGTTGATTGATTGATGTACATCGTTCCCACTAGTGGGATCGGCTTGAAGGCCTTAGCCAAATCGAAGGTGAATTTAATTTTGGTTTGCATGCTTGAAAGTGGTGTGAGAGGTGTGTCCCCAATGCTTAAATGTTGATCTTTAAAGGGTTTTTACTTCCCGGGAATATTTCTTGAGTTGTATGACATCTAGCTAACACTCTTTGTAGATAGCATGAGGTATTTCTCCCTCTCCGGTAGCTTTTGCATTCATTTGTTGATTGACCGAATTGCTCTAGCTATTCTTGGTTCGTATGTGCTTATGAGTTGAAATGATTTGTTTGAGGACAAGCAAAGTTAAGTGTGGAAACTTTGATAAGCACAAAAAATAGCTAGAATCAAGGGTCTAAGTTGGGTTATTTAGTAACGTTTAGCATCCTTTTGTGAATTATTTATGGCATTTTTGTGCTCTAATGCGTAGGTCTATTGCAAAACTATATCTTTGGTGTATTTGAGTATTTTTATGGGTCCCGGGAATCAATCGACAAGGTATGAGGACTTAACGAGCAAACGAAGCGAGGAAGAAAAGCCCGGGGTAGTGCTGAACACCTCTCCACACGTGGAAGGGGCGTGGATTGTGACACCCCCAACTTTTTCACGCTAAGATGGGCATAACTTAAATACAAAAGCTATAAATCTCATAACTTAACAAAATAACATAGCGGAAGCATTCTATTACTTAACGGGTGTCATGCCACATCTAGAAAGTCCAACTGTAGATGCACAGGCTAAAATCCATAAAATATCAATCCAAAACATAAAGACATCAATAATAGTCAATACAGAATTCATAACTAAGGCGAACAGGCCCAAAACGTCTAAAACAAGTACTAGTCTAAGCATAGCAAATAGAAGTACTATCTCTATCGCGCTCTCAGCTCATACTACTCCATACCTGGAAAACAGTTTAGGAAATCATTAGCAAAAGAATGCTAAGCAACCAACCATTCACACTCGTGAGAAAATACATAGTATAATATGGTTTGTAAATAGGTTTACACACACGTATAGAATATACGCACCAACGAACTGTTCTTTATTTAAATCAGAAGACTCAACAACAATAAGTTGAATAAGTCACAAACCAAAGACTCTTCCAAATGAAACCAATATCTAACACGAATATACAAGACAACGAGCCTATAACGAGATACCATTTGAGTCATAACTTCAACAGAATAACCACAAAGAAACCAATCAAACCACAATACCAAGGATGAGAACCAAACCACAACCTCCAAACCACAATACCAACCATCAAACCAACCCATCATACCAATATCACAACACAGAGGCATAAAACCCAACTACAGAGGCATATGAGCCCAATCACAAAGGCATGAAGCCCATTATCACAGAGGCACACGAGCCCCACACAAAGGCAAATAATGCCCATACAATTCCTCTCAGAACACCATCCACAAATACACCATAATCCCACTAACCACTTCCCAAGGTTATCAAAGACTCAACAAGCCAAGAGATACTCATAAGGACTCAAGGTCTCCACATACCAAACTCAGATTCATTCCCAAAGGAATCACCCACCAACAGTGTTCATCTCAGAATATGAACACAGTACATACTTAGAATGATAACCAAGGAATAAACCAACAATACTAACTCAATAAGTCAAGATAGATGACCAAAGATCATGAATAGATACTCAAGAATCAAGGTGAAATACTCAACAACACTTTCCAGACATGTTCCGGAATTAGAGGTGAATCAACAAGACAGCAGATCAACAAAATAGCTACTGGAAACAGAACCAAGAATACACTAGCGGAACTCCCCGACGGAACCCAGCGACCCACCACAATCATCCACACGAAGGGGCGGATCCCCCCAACGGATCGCCACACTCCGTCGCACCACACCGCCCTTACACGTACGGAACACACCAGCGGGACACATTATACCGCCGGAGTGCACCGCAAGTGCAATCCCAACGCACCGACTCCCATATCAGAACAGAATACACGATAAACCCATCCAGAATACGAAACATGCTCAGAATACACAGATTTCACATCTCAATAGTCAAGTAATTCATGGAAACCATAACAATAAATACCCACACTCATCAAAAGACAAGGAATATGAACACAAGTCCAATAATCCACAATATAGATTCACAGATCATCAAAACAAAGGCTATAAACCCCAAGAAATTCACAGGATTCCAAACACCAAGTCATATATATAGATCATGATTGAAAGTAGGTTTAGTGAGACATGGATGATTACCTCCTGAAGCTCTACTCAAACCATTCCAACTACCTCACAAGCCACCACCTCCTTCTTGATCACCTTTTTCCCCAAGAAAGATCCCCAAAAGAATATAATGAGAGCTTATAAAAGACTATGAAATCATGATGAGTGATGAAGTCTTCCTAAGGAGAAATACTTACCCAAGTGCTATGGTCCCTAAAAGAGCAATCTTGACTTGAAATCTTGAGGAAATAAAGGGTGGTATATGCTTAGGGTTCTTAGAGGTGAAAGAGTAGAAGGAAATGTGTTTTGCAGGAAAAAGGAAAGAGCTAGGGATTATTAGTACAAGGCTTTTTATATGAGTGGAGGAAAATCATTACATACACAATATGTGTATCATATTAGGGTGTTAAATTAAGACATGGGCTTATTTATAAGAAATGGGTCATCCATATTCAATATTAATTTTAATGGATATAAACATGGTCCTTCCAAGATTGGGCCATTAAATAATTAATATACTTATAAGGAATAAAAAGGTCCAAATGAAGAACATCCCTTATAAAATTAAATCAAGGAATTGGGCCTTTGATTAAATAAATGAACCAGAATAGGAAATAAGATTTTATTAAAGGAACGGAGCCCAATTAAATTAAATTAATTACAAGGTAGAAATAATTACCGGCTTCAAGGCTTGAATTAAATCCGGGGTATCACATGTATCATTTCCAGTGTTGATGCATGCCAAGCCTCCACGCGTGGAGCCTGCGTGGACAGGAGGTGTGGAAATCATTAATGAGAGGGGCAATTTTGGGGAAGCTATTTAAAGGCTTAGTTAGAAAATTTTAGGAGAACATGAATGGGAGAATCATAATTTTAGATTAGACTTTTACTTTGAAAAGCATTGTAGAGAGAGAAAGGAGAGATCCTAGAGATTTTCATCATTTGATCTAAGTTTGAAGAAACAATTTTATATTGAAGCTTGTAATTGAATTCTCCTAAGTAATCTCCATCTCTATTCTAGTTTCTATTTCAATTTTGATTGCAATTTAAATTCCTTGCATGAAATTAGGTTTTGTGATTTCAATTCATAAGATGAGGTGCTAATTTCTCTTTAGAGATTGAATTGTGCAAAGTTGTGATGATTAGTGTTGATCTTTAATTCTCAATTGTGGAAATTGATTACTCTAATTGGAATTCTTATTCTTGTTTCATGATTGTAGTATTGATTGAATTCTAAGAGTTTTTGGCCAATCTCTTGGATGATTAAGGCCTTGATCTAAGCATGTTCATGATTAGTGTTGAGGTTAGCTTCTTGCAATCATGAATTCCTATGTAGATCTTAGTTTAGGTTAGTAGGAAGGTCTTGTAGTCTACGTGTTCGATGAAATGCCTCTAACACTTTTGGTTGCCTAATAAGCATTCCTAAGCTAGAGAGCCCTAGTACACTACTTGTGGAAAGGAATCGAGACCAAACACCCTTGAATAACCAATTTTAGTGAATCAATGTTCCCTTGCAATAGTCACACGATGAGGCATTACAACCAAGCATGATTCGTTCCCTTGTTTCTTTCATTTGATTATTTCATTACTTGTTTACTTTAGTTGTTAGAATTCTCTACAAACAATTGATTTTTACTTCATGCACATGGCATCCGCTTGTGATCTCTATGCATTCGTTTGAATAAACGCTAAGTAATCTTCCAATCGTGCCTCCTTCGAGATCGACATTCGGGGAGTTCATCTCTTCGTTTTACCCTTCCTATTTCCATCTCACCACCACTAAAAAACTACTATGTTACCTACACGGTCGGAATGTTAATTTGCGGCGATTTACGTCGATATGCTGGAGTTGTTTGACAAGTTTTAGCTCATTCCGTTCGTGTCACAAGATTAGAACCAGGAAAATGACTCCTGGAAAATGTTTTCTGGAAAATTAGTCGTTTTCCAAAAAAAAATTTCTTTTTCCAATATTTGGTTCATTTTCCAGAAAATGAGCAGAATTGTATAGTTACGCATTTTAATTATGTTGTTTGGATATAACAACTTTTATAATAGCAATTTTCAAAAAAACCACAAAATAAAAAATCACAGCAAAATTTATAATAACAATTTTCGGAACCAATTTGGTTGGAAATCAGTCGGCTAGACTAGTGTCAAATGCGGAAGTTTCCGGGTGGGCGTGAGGAAGAAGTGGTCAGTGATAAGTGCAAAAGATGCCATCTTTACAAAGTCATTCTTGGATCATCTAGTGTACAATTCGTGGCTTTTATGATTGATTTGAGCCTTAATTGCGTTAGAATGCTCTATGTTGTCATCGGACCCCGTTCCACGCTTTGTTAATTGTTTTGTAAGTAAAAAGATGTGCAAAAAGGTGGAAAATGGCATTGATTTCAGAGAAGGATTCACGAATCGAAGTTGGAGTGCAAAATAGGCCTTGGACGCGCCCATGGACGCGCGTCCAAGGTGGCGTCCAGCCTTGGACGCACCCATGGATGCGCGTCCAGGGTGGCGTCCAATTTTATGCTCTCTGAAGTTTCAAAGCAGAACGCAAGGCACGCCTTGGACGCGCCCGTGGACCCGCGTCCAGCCTGGCGTCCATCGTGATTTTTACTCCCTATTTAAGATATTTTGGCGGAAAAGAAAGGGGATCTCTCGATTCATCCACGATTCCACACCCTAGACTTTCTCTCTCTAGGATTAGCCTAGAGAGAACTCTCCCAATTCACTCCACATTGCAATTCATAGGCTTAGATTAGAATTAGAGAAGAATTCCATTGTTGCAAGATTGTGATCAACATTCAAGTTCAAGTTCAAAGTTCAATTTCTAGCTAAGTCTTCATTTTAATTTCTTGTCATTACTTTTGCCTTTTGCTATTTCAATTCCAAGTATGATTAGATAGTTTATTGTGGATTTGGATTGAGCAATTTTGTATGGATATTCTTGAGCTTTGAATTGATCAATTAGGTTTTGCAATTGCTTTGATTATGAGTTTGATTGTGTGAGCGGGGATCTACTTTGACTCTTGTGTAGGGGTGATCAACCTATATGAGAGGTGTTTGGAGAATGAGTCTCACCCACGAGAGTAGGGTTACTCTTTAGCCTAGCCTAGCACGTTTCCTTCCCGCCTTCAAGAGAAGGGGGATTGGAAGGCAAATAGCACACCATGTGTTCGATAATTTGCCTCACCTAGCCTAGTTGCCATGAGAATGGGACCATGGACTAGATGATAGGCCAATGACCACGAGAATGGCGTTGGCATAGTTGCCTTGCCTCATTTTCATTATCTAAGTGTTGCTAGCCTAATATCTTAGGAAATCAAGGATACCTATATGAGTTGCAAGATCCAAATTCTATTTTCCAATTGATTGTCTCCAATGTTTGTTCCTTATTTTCATTATGTTTCATGCACATACCTTACTATGCTTGGGTTAGCATTTAAACACTAAACACTCTTGTGCTTAATCCCCTTACCGCTCAAATTCCCTTCTTGCTATCCTTTGAGAACGATACTCAGGAACTTCTTCCCGTTTTAACACCTACTTCTTTCCATCCACCGCGATAACAACTTCATCAAATGGCGCCGCTGCCGGGGATTGGCATCGGTTTTTGAGTAGTAAGTGCCTTTGGATTAACATGAGCAAGTGTTCAAGTTAGAGAGTCTAAGCCCCCCCCCCCCNCAAAGTCATTCTTGGATCATCTAGTGTACAATTCGTGGCTTTTATGATTGATTTGAGCCTTAATTGCGTTAGAATGCTCTATGTTGTCATCGGACCCCGTTCCACGCTTTGTTAATTGTTTTGTAAGTAAAAAGATGTGCAAAAAGGTGGAAAATGGCATTGATTTCAGAGAAGGATTCACGAATCGAAGTTGGAGTGCAAAATAGGCCTTGGACGCGCCCATGGACGCGCGTCCAAGGTGGCGTCCAGCCTTGGACGCACCCATGGATGCGCGTCCAGGGTGGCGTCCAATTTTATGCTCTCTGAAGTTTCAAAGCAGAACGCAAGGCACGCCTTGGACGCGCCCGTGGACCCGCGTCCAGCCTGGCGTCCATCGTGATTTTTACTCCCTATTTAAGATATTTTGGCGGAAAAGAAAGGGGATCTCTCGATTCATCCACGATTCCACACCCTAGACTTTCTCTCTCTAGGATTAGCCTAGAGAGAACTCTCCCAATTCACTCCACATTGCAATTCATAGGCTTAGATTAGAATTAGAGAAGAATTCCATTGTTGCAAGATTGTGATCAACATTCAAGTTCAAGTTCAAAGTTCAATTTCTAGCTAAGTCTTCATTTTAATTTCTTGTCATTACTTTTGCCTTTTGCTATTTCAATTCCAAGTATGATTAGATAGTTTATTGTGGATTTGGATTGAGCAATTTTGTATGGATATTCTTGAGCTTTGAATTGATCAATTAGGTTTTGCAATTGCTTTGATTATGAGTTTGATTGTGTGAGCGGGGATCTACTTTGACTCTTGTGTAGGGGTGATCAACCTATATGAGAGGTGTTTGGAGAATGAGTCTCACCCACGAGAGTAGGGTTACTCTTTAGCCTAGCCTAGCACGTTTCCTTCCCGCCTTCAAGAGAAGGGGGATTGGAAGGCAAATAGCACACCATGTGTTCGATAATTTGCCTCACCTAGCCTAGTTGCCATGAGAATGGGACCATGGACTAGATGATAGGCCAATGACCACGAGAATGGCGTTGGCATAGTTGCCTTGCCTCATTTTCATTATCTAAGTGTTGCTAGCCTAATATCTTAGGAAATCAAGGATACCTATATGAGTTGCAAGATCCAAATTCTATTTTCCAATTGATTGTCTCCAATGTTTGTTCCTTATTTTCATTATGTTTCATGCACATACCTTACTATGCTTGGGTTAGCATTTAAACACTAAACACTCTTGTGCTTAATCCCCTTACCGCTCAAATTCCCTTCTTGCTATCCTTTGAGAACGATACTCAGGAACTTCTTCCCGTTTTAACACCTACTTCTTTCCATCCACCGCGATAACAACTTCATCAAATGGCGCCGCTGCCGGGGATTGGCATCGGTTTTTGAGTAGTAAGTGCCTTTGGATTAACATGAGCAAGTGTTCAAGTTAGAGAGTCTAAGCCCCCCCCCCCTTTTACTTTTTATTTTTGCAATTTACTTTGTTTACATTTTAATCTTTTTGTCATTTCAATTGCTACTACTCTCACTTGCAACTACTTCTAGTTGCAAAACACTCTCTTGTCTTTGTGTTGATAGGTTGATCCTCTATGATGTATTCTCAAGCAAGATATCTACAAGAGGATTACTATGAGGACCAAGGAGGATATAGGCAACCAAGGGGAGGCTACAATGTTCAACTTTCTAACCCCCATCGCTATGAAGATGATGAGGATTATAGAGCACACTATCAACCGAGAAGGCCACCACTAAGGGATGAAACTCCTAAGGAAAGTTTTGAGGACAAAGTGGTAAGGATGTTTAGTGAGCTTAGGCAAGAAATGGTCAACATTAAGAAAGATGATGAGGCGTATGACTATAATGATCCACCATGACAAAGCTGTGAGTATATGGTGAGGTGGAGGTTGTGATATGGAGGTGTTAAAACGAAGAGTCATGAACTCCCCAAGTGTTGTGTCTCTCGCGGATGGCAAATTAGAGAATATACGGATTTCCTATCTTGAGTTGTTTGGATAACACTAAGGTCGAACATGTAGAGATTGTTGAATTGAAGTAGTGAGGGTGCAAAGGTTGATTAAGATTTGAAGTAAGTAAATGTAAATAAAAGCGGATAGGGGCTAGAGTATCGTGGAGATTGGTTCGAGGCGTAAGGTAGAGTATTGATTTCCATTGAGTCATGGTTGAAGGAGCTTGGAACATTGTCCTGAGTGGCGTCACACTCAAGCTCCCAATCCTCAGTCGGTTGGGAAATTTTGTCAAACACTTTGTCTACAAGTTCCCTCCGGATCTCATCTTCTCAGATTGAGAGCGGGAGATGTGGGTAGTGGGTTACATCTCTTTGCGATATCTCACCAAAAAGATGATCCTATACTCTTGAAGAGATCGGGGCCCTCGATCTAACAAGGTTATACAAAACATACACACAATTTCAACATTCCCCAAAGAAATCAAACTCATTAATCAAATTAGATCATGAATACCAAATCTCCATTCTACCTAGTCCCTATCCTAGGGATTAGCCCTTCATAGGCTTTAACAACACCATCTCATTCAAATAGAAAAGCATATTTATAAGATCAAGATAAAAAGCAAATAACTTTAAGGAAAAGGAAAAGTAAGAGAAGTCCAAAGAGAAAACAAGTCTTAATGAAAGAGTTTACCCAAAGGATCTCAAGGCTATGGAGATCCAAGTTCTCTTCTCCAAGGAGCTCTTCCTCCTCCTCCTAATCCTATCTAACCCTAACCTAAAGTGAGAAGTGAAAAATTGACAAAAGACTCCCTCCTCCTAGCTGAAATGTCCCTTAAATACTAAAACATCGCGCAGGATTCTGGTGCCTGTCCACGCCTGCTTACACGCGTGTGGACTGGCGTGGACGGTTACTGGAATAGTTCCACGCCAGCTCCTACACGTGGTGGTGCTCGTGGGCGTGGGTTTCTTCGTTTTCGTCTCTTTTGTTGTTTCCGGTTTGGTCTTTGTGTGCCCCCGTGTGGCTTGATTCTTCCTTTTACTGGTTTATGCTCTCTTTAGTTGATTTCAGCCTTCATTCCTGTGGGAATCCTTCAAAACACTCCACACAAAACTCTTTTGCAATTTGTTAGTAAAATAGCACGGAAACGCATAATTGCATTCTCTAAGACTTTGTTTTGGCAAGAAATCAACTTAATTAGTTCTAGATAATTAGGTACTTTTGGCGTCTATCAAAGTTTCCACATTTTAGATTGCTCGTCCACGAGCAAATTATACATTCAAAGCCTTCTCATTTAGATGCCAAAAGTATCTAAGCTAAAGATATGCTCAATGATAAGCATTCATTCAAAACACAATCTACTAGGAGATGTGAAATCCTTCACAATATCTTCAAGGAATGATAAAAATGTGCCATACACTGCTATGAATATTCAAACAAAGCGAAACCCCTGTTGGTCGCAATTTGGACAGTTAAGAAGTTTTCACAATATCAAGCATGCAGTCCAAAATTTCATTCACCTCTTATTGTGTGAAGGCCTTAAGTTGATCCCCCTAGTGGGAACGATGTACAAAACCTAATCAATCGGCCTCCCTTATCGCCAAAGCCCAACATAAAAGTAAGTGAAAATAGATCCATGGGCCTCTCTCCGCCAGTGGCTTGGGCGATAACTCATTCTTCTCACTTCCTAGGGTAACATCATTAAGCGACCCGACTTCACATGGAGATCCATGCTTTTTCGAAGACAGTGCAATGGGTGCTTGAACCCTAGGGAAGCGGCTTTCCTCATCTCAATTTTCTCATCTCCTAGGGCCATTTTATTGTAAGCAACCGACTCCAAATATATAACATTTATGTACTTTGGAGACTATGGTTACTCACCACCTAGCGAGATGGATTTTGTGACACCCCGAAATTTGGTCATCTTTTTGTTACAAATAATTTTGGTTCGTCACTATTTTTGTTACAAAATTCAATTTTAGCCAAAATATAATTCTTCTAACCATTCATTTTCAGAAAAATTTCAGCTTGGCGCAGTCTGAAAAATTGATTCGGTAAAAATACTTCCCGAACTCCGTTTTACTTGAAATATTTATGGTAGAACCCTAACTTATAATACTTGATATCCATAAAACGTTTTGGTCATTTTGATATTCGAGTAAATACAGTAAATTATATATTTGCCCTTGGTAGTGTGCTGTACAGAATTCTTTTCTCTCTAGATCAGTTTTGGAAAAAAATTCGAAAAAACCATACTTCTACTACTCGGATTGTTATGAAATTTTTTATGTAAGTTCTAGACTTGATGAACTTCATATCTGGAAATTTTGGTATTAAAATACCCTGCCTAAATCTCTCAGAAATATTTGTAACGTAGACTAATTTTCTGCAATTTTTCTTATGTGATACAAAAATATTTTGAAAATTATTCTACAAATATTATTATATTGATAAAATATTTTTCATAATAGATATAATCAAGCATTTATATATGTACATACATGGTATTTATTGGTATATACGTTTTTATTATATACATATATATCTGTAATATTCTTCCCTAATCCTACCTATATATGTATAATATATTAATCATAAAATAAATGTAGGTACACACATACGTTACTTATGATATATATGTATATATACGTTACTTACTTTTACCAACCTAAACCTATACATAATTCCTTAATCCCATCATTTTCATCTGATCAGATTAAAACTTCCATTTTCCATCTCTCCCTCTTGATTATTACACGTACATATATGTATATGAGAACTTCCAGAATTTATATAATTATATAGCCCACCCTTTTAGTCTCTCCCTTCTCTTCCTCTCTCCAAACCAGTTCCATCATCTCTTCCCTTTAACTGTACGGTCCATTTGATTAGCATCGACGGAGGCAGAGTTGTTGGTGATGACCGGTGGCAGTCCTATTCGGTAATGATCGGTGTCGTATGATGAGGGTTTGAATCTGTAGAAATATGATGGTGTTTATGAGGTAAGGATTACTATAGTTTACTGATAATGAGTTTTTGATGATGTTGATTATGATTAATGGAAAATGATAATGGTGAAACGAATACTGGACGATGATGCTAGTGATGATTAAATACTGTTAATATGGGTGATGATGGTTGATTATATGTTAATGATTGAAGTTGAAGTGGATTATTGATATTGTTGAACATGATGCCATAATTAAGTAATGATGATGATGATTAACTAATGATTAGTTGCTAGTAATGACAATTATGAGGATGATGATCATGGATTGACAGTGGCGTGGCAGTGCAACACTGCTAGTGAGGTTATTATTATTATAATACTTCTTTTCAAAAAAAAAAATTATTATAATACTCATAACTCATAATAATAGTATTAGTAATATGTACGAGATGTGTTTGATTCACAGGTTCCCTCTCAAAGTGGCTAGGATGCTACTTTAAGTCTTAATAAGATTATTTTGGTCTTTGAGGGTAAGATTTCATGTTCACTAAAATTAAATATTTTGTCCCAATATTTATAAATATATTTGTATGATATGATAGGATATCAAAATTATGTGTTTTAGAAAAGTATGTGCATTATATAACGTCCATGTGATCACAAGTACGTTGCATATTATGTGTGTGATTCTCGAATTATCGAGAATGAATTTTGACGGGTCAAACCCGTGTGTTGTGTAAATGTGTGGATTGGAATTTTGGTGTTATATATATTAGTATGGTGAAATTGTATTAACACTATTTTGGACCAAATATTTATTTTTGAGAAATTATGTGGAGAAAATGTATTTTTGAGAAACTAGATTTTGTGGAGAAAGTTGGAGAAAATTGTATTTTGTGGAGAAAGTATTTATTTGTGGAGAAATAATTTATTTTAGATGAACCATTATTTTGTGTGGTGCTCAATAAAAGTAATTACTGTTCACTTGGACTAATTACTACTCATTGGGCTTGGAATCCCATGAGGGTGTATCACATAGGTTATGATTCAGTTTCCAAATTGGTTGAGTGGTGGGGTAGCCGGTGTGCTACTTGGATCATATACTACCCAGTGGCTTGGAATACTCTGGGGGTGTACATATAGGTGTTGGTCCAGATTCTAAGTGGATTTGATGAGATTGTTAATTCTCCATTTATAAATATTAATTCTCTATACTATGAAAAGTGTACCACCACATATGTATTTTGGAAAAGTATAAAAGTATACAAGTTTTGAAAATATAAAATCCAAGCCTATATTTTACGGGGTGAAGTGATTCTTACTTGCTTATGCTAATTTTATCTACACTCTATTTTTGTATTAACTGTTTTTACAGGTGAACATGAATAAGGATTCAAGTTGAGAACGAGTTAGAAGGAATTAAGAATAGACCCATTGGAGATTCATTATTTGAGAAGCTTTAGGGTTGTATAATATTTTCCTTTATTGTATTATAAGTTGGTTTTGAGTTGAGTGTATTTGATTTTGTAATTAGCCTTAGCGTTTGGGTATAAAAAAGATACCTAAGCGTGGCGGTAACACCCGTTTTCATTTGGTTAGTTAATGCTTCTGCTATTGTAATAGTAAAATTTCAATTAAGAATGAAAGAAAAATAAGGAAAATTTGGTTATGAAAATTGGGGTGTTTCAGCTTTCCTCGTGTCTTATCTCGGGGATTGGCCTTTTTGCCTTCTCTACTCTTTTCTTCGAACAACCCCTCATGCCTTTTTCTTTTGGATAAGGGATATTTCACTCAATGCTCAACAGAAAGCTCTCCTTTTGCCCCATGTTCTATCCTATGATTATTCAATTCCAGGCTTCGCTTAACTTATCTATCTGAAATTAGGGGTTGCACACTCCCACTTCGAGAGATCCTTAACTAAGGTCTTTACAAAATAAGAGGCGAATACCAAACAAGCATGCAAATTTTCAAATTTTAAAGGTCAAGATAGGGGTACTTCCAAGGTTATTCAAAGAGGAAACTTTTTGGCACAGATTTAGCATTCTCCAAAGATAGAATGAATAACAACACATACTTGTGGCTTGATTATCTTTCAAATAAACGAGATAGAGCTTTGTTTAAGAAATATTTTCATTTTAAGCACAACTCTTTCCACACTTTAGATCCAACATCGTCATCGATGTTGACTTATAGTATAATGAAACGAAGAAACAACAAAACGTGCATTTTTCCACACTTTACAATGATAACATGAGGTTTACATAATAAATAGACAAGGGATAAGAGGTAAAGGACCTAGTAAGCATCCCCCGTCATGTTGCTCACAAATTCTTGAATAGACGACTCTCATGTTCTTGCAACGAGATCTGCATGGAATTATAGAATCTACAAAAATAGAGAATCTCAACTTGGAAGGTTATTTGACAGAATAAAGTAAAGATGATAATAGAGCAAAGTAAATAACGGGTTGCCTCCCGATCAGCGCTACGTTTAACGTCTTTAGCCCGACGATAATGACATGAGGATCTTATTACTCAGCATCCCAGGGTACTAGCTTGCAACACTAGACTATTCCCTGCGCATTTTCCATCCCATAGTATTTCTTGACTTGGTGGCCGTTTACTTTGAAAATTCCTTTCTCGGGATGCATGATCTCTAAAGTTCCATAAGGAAAAACCTTTGTAACAATATATGGCCCCGTCCATCGCGATTTAAGCTTTCTAGGAAATAGTCACAGTCTGGAATTGAATAACAACACCTTATCTCCTTCAGTGAATTCTTTGTTCTTCCTGATATGCATGTCGTGGTAAAACTTGGATCGTTCCTTGTAAGATCTGGATGTCTCATAGGCAAGCAAACACCATTCTTCTAATTCATTCAGTTGAAACATCCTCTCCTGTCCAGCTATGGTTAAATCCTCATTCAGCTTTTTGATGGCCCAATACGCCTTATGCTCGATTCAACTGGAAGGTGACATGCTTTGCCATATACCAATCTGTATGGAGTAGTCCCTATCGGCGTCTTATAAGCAGTCCGGAAAGCCCATAGCGCGTCGCTAAGCTTGTCAATCCAATCCTTCCTATGCCGAGCCACTGTCTTTTCCAATATGGCCTTGATATCTCTATTTGCATTCTCAACTTGCCCGGTAGTCTGAGGGTGATACGGGACTCCTCCCCGATGTTGTATGCCTTGCTTTTGAAGTAATCTCTGCATGGGCACATTTCGGAAGTGTGTTCCCCTATCGCTACTGACAATCCGTGGTACTCCAAACCTTGTGAATAATTTCTTTAGAAATCTTGTTACGCTCCAGGCATCATTGTTTCTAAGTGCTTCTGCTTCAACCCACTTTGATACGTAATCCACTTCTATAAGGACATATTTGAAACCTTTGGAATCCGAAAATGGTCCTGCAAAGTCTAATCCCCATATATCAAAAATTTCGCATGCCAGTATGTAATTCTGTAGCATCTCATCTCTCCCAGTGATGTTCCCAGTTCGTTGACATCTGTCACAATTTCTTACGCAAATCTGAGCGTCCCGAAATATTGAGGGCCAATAGAATCCTGCTTTGAGTACTCTCCTCGCAGTTCTGTTTGCTGAGTGATGGCCCATTCGGTGGCATTCTCCCAGAATTTCGTGTCCTTCAGCCTCTATTACACAACGTCAAATTATTTGATCAGCACATACTTTGAAGAGATACGGCTCGCCCAAGAAATAAAATCGAGATTCTGCTATTAGTTTTCTCCTGGCATGTGTATCCAAGCACGCTGGTAATTCTCCCCCGACCAGGTAGTTGGCCAGATCAGCGTGCCAAGGTGTGAGACAGAGACCCATCAATTTTTCCTCCGGAAAATACTCGTTCACGTGTCCGGTCATGTCTTGTCCTTTTTCATTCTCTAACCTTGACAAATGATCTGCTGCACTATTTTCAACTCCTTTTCGGTCCACAATAGTCACGTCAAATTCTTGCAATAACAAAATCCATCTGATCGGTCTTGGCTTGGCTTCAGGTTTAGACATAAGAAATCTGATAGCCGCATGATCAGTATGAATGATGACCTTTGACATCAAGAGATATGATCTGAATTTATCCAAAGCAAACACTATTGCAAATAATTCTTTATCGGTTGTTGTGTAGGCTTGTTGTGGCTTTGTCAACATTCGACTAGCTTAGGCAATAGGCTGAAATTTCTTGTCATTTTTCTGCCCTAGTACAACTCCAACTGCAAAATTGCTCGCGTCGCACATTAGCTCAAAAGGTTGATCCCATTTTGGCCCTACAAGAATTGGAGTATCCTCATTTAGTTCAAATATGGCATCTTTTTCCAACAGTTTAGTCAACGGTCTAGCAATTTTCGAGAAGTCCTTTATAAATCTTCTGTAGAATCCACATGTCCTAAGAAACTCCTCAGGGATGTCACATTGTGCGGTGGTGGCAAGGTTTCAATAATTGCTGTCTTAGCTCTGTCAACCTCAATTCCTTTTTTCGAAATTTTATGTCCAAGCACAATCCCTTCCATGACCATGTAATAACATTTTTCCCATGACAATGCCAAATTCAGCTGCTAGCACCGTTCTAAAACCTTCTTTAGATTTCCAAGGCATTCTTCGAAAGTTTCTCCAAAAATCGTGAATTCGTCCATAAATACTTCCATAAAATTGCCAATGAAATCTTCAAAAATAGCCAGCATGCAGCGCATAAAGGTAGCAGGGGCATTACAGAGACCAAACGGCATTTTTCTGTAAGCAAACGTACCAAACGGACAAGTGAATGTTGTTTTCTCTTGATCCTCCAAGGCTACTGGAATTTGAAAGTATCCACTCATTCCGTCCAAGAAACAGCAGTAACCGTATCCGCTTGCTTTCTCAATCATTTGATCTACGAAGGGTAACGGAAAGTGGTCTTTACGAGTGGCTTCGTTGAGCTTCCTATAGTCAATACAGACTCTCCATCTAATTATCTTTCTTGTGGGAATTAATTCCTTGTTATCATTCTCAGTGACTGTGATTCCACCTTTCTTGGGCACTACATGAGTCGGGCTAACCCATGCGCTGTCCGAAATAGGGTAAATCATTCTGACATCCATAAGTTTGATCACCTCATTTTTCACGACTTCAAATGTGTTCGGGTTAAGTCGGCGCTGCGGTTGTGCTATAGGTTTGGATCCTTCTTCCAACAAAATCTTATGTGTGCAAATGGCCGGATTAATCCCTTTTAAATCAGTCATCCTCCAACCGATTGCTTCCTTGTTTTTCATTAGCACTGTTATCAGTTGCTCTTTTTGTATAGCCGAAAGATCTGTAGCGATGACAACTGACAACTCCTTCCCTGATCCTAGGTAAGCGTACTCAAGATGGGCAGGCAAAGGTTTTAACTCTCCTTCCTGTATTATCTCGTCGTCCTCCTTTCTTTCCTCATTTCCATCATCAAATTCCTCCCCAAATTCATCAAATTCATCCCCAAATTCATCAAATTCATCCCCATCATTTCCAACCATTTCCTCCGAGACTTCACCAACAAAGTTTATATTTTCAACGAATTCAGAGGCATAATCATTATCAATTAAATTAAAACGATCAACCTCTCAGTGTAAAGCAATATGTAAAGTGTTAAGCTCATGCTCAAAAGTATTTTCATTACAATTCTTAGCCCCAATGAGACATTCCCAATTAAAATCATGCCTCTTGGCTTTGGGCACTTCGCATAGATAGTATATTTCATCATGCACGTAGTCGACAAAAAAACATTCATCCCCATCTAGAGGATATTTCATAATTTTGGTTACATCGAAGCTGGCAGACTCGTCTCCCACACGGATAACGAGTTTGCCTTCCCCCACATCTATCAAAGCTCTAGCGGTCGCTAAGAAAGGCCTGCCCAAGATGAGAGGAATCTCCACATCCGGGTCCATGTCTAAAATCACAAAGTCCACTGGAAAAATGAATTTATCGACTCGGACCAAAACATCTTCTGCTATACCCTTAGGGTATTTGGTGGATCGGTCAGCTAATTGAATGCACATGCGTGTAGGCTTAAGAGTTCCTAAATTCAATTTTCGATATAGTGCAAAGGGCATCAAATTAATGCTAACACCTAGGTCTGCCAAGGCTCTATTAAAAGTAGTGCCCCCTATATTACAAGGTATAGTGAAACTTCCCAGATCTTTTAACTTCTGGGGCACATCCTTATGCAATATAGCAGAACACTCTTCTCCTAACACAACAGTAGCGGTTTCAGCCAATCTCTTTTTGTTAGACAAAAGATCTTTAAGGAATTTAGCATACCTCGGCATTTCTCCTAGTGCGTCAATAAATGGCATATCAATGTGTAGTTGGCGTAGCATTTGTAAGAACTTATCATACTTGGCGTTGTCGATGTCAGTGCGGAATCTTTGAGGAAATGGAAGTTTTGCTTTCGGCACTGGTGGTGGCTCTTGCATGATTTCTTTTCCTTTTCGAGAGGGTTGTGGTTATATGTTTTTCCTTCTGAATTCTTCTTCGAGTGCTCATTCAACGTGCGTCGTGTTGGAAGTCTCATCATTGTCCATCTTTGGTTCTTTTGTTGGAACAGATTGTGGCTGAGGTGGAACAACTTCTGAGAGTTTCTCCTGCTTCTCAGTGTTACAGCGTTCACATATGTTTCTCCCTGGACTTGGATCATTTCCATAATCTTTGCGAGTGTGCTCTCAACCGTTTGTAGTGGTGAGAGTGTTTCGTGGCGAAGCTCTTGAATTTCTTCCAGCATCTCTTTAGTGATGGTTTCTTTGAGTTTAGCATTCTCCTCCCTCGTTTCTCGTATAAAATCATTTAAGCGTTGTTCAAGGGTGGTTTGGTTGTTTTGAGGCAAAAGAGGCAGTTCTGGGAAAGTAGAAGAATAGGCACATGTGTCGGCCCTTTCCACGTCGTCACCACGCGTGTGACTCGGCGTTGAATTGTTCCAGTGTGACATGGAGGTGTTAAAACAAAGAGTCATGAACTCCCTGAGTGTTGTGTCTCTCGCGGATGGCAAATTGGAGAATATACGGATTTCCTATCTTGAGTTGTTTGGATAACACTAAGGTCGAACATGTAGAGATTGTTGAATTGAAGTAGTGAGGGTGCAAAGGTTGATTAAGATTTGAGGTAAGTAAATGTAAATAAAAGCGGATGGGGGCTAGAGTATCATGGAGATTGGTTCGAGGCGTAAGGTAGAGTATTGATTTCCATTGAGTCATGGTTGTGTTAGGAACATAATGTAATAGGTTTTGATGATACCAAAATATATTTCAGAATCCCCTAAGTCTCGAAAGATAGAAATTATATGTAAGTTCGACAAGTAAACTAAGAGCGAAGATACAACCGGGTAACTTGAGCTCAACTCGGAAAATATTTAAGCTTAAGGTGAAACTTGTGTGAACATCTTAGAAAGTCTCGTGTTGTAATCTTATAGATAGATCAGAAGAAGGCACGGGACAACACTGGAGGAATAAGGGTCTGCGAGACATCAACTAAGTCTCGAGACATAAGCAGAGTCCGAGAGATAGGATCTCTCGATACAACAACCCAGTTCGAGACATAAGCAGAGTTCGAGAGATAGATTTCTCGATACATGGGGATCAAGACATCAAACAATCGAGACATCAATCTTGGTCTCGATAAACTGACACTTCTCCAAAAGGCTGAATGACGGTCAGGAAGCATGAATAAAGTTTGGAGAAGAAGAATATCATGGAGATAAAATATTAAGGAGGTGCCAGAAGTGGATGCCACATCAGAATTCCACAACAAACGGATAGAAGGTGCACTAATCCAAAGTCGGTCTTATTCCCTAAAACGAGGATCAATGGGAATTTAAAAAGAGTAACTTTTACCAAAAGTAGCAAGTGGAGCATGGACTCAAGAAAGTGGATTATGGAATATCCACTACCAAACAAAAGGTTCAAGTTACAAGACCACCACTCCATGAAAAATGCTGAAAAGATGCAAGTCCCATACATAGCATGGGAGACAGATTTCAAACGGAATAATTTTCCCTCCAACGGAATTATTCCTCAACTCTCATATAAAAAGGATGTGAAGACACAAGTTCAAAAAAAAAAAATTAAGCGAGAGAAAAACAGAAAGTAAATGCGAGAGATTTTTAAGTGGTTCGGCCAACCCGCCTACGTCCACTCTTCTTCCAGAAACTCCCTGGAAGGATTGCACTAAAAACTTCCCTTTTAGTACAATATCGAGCGCTTGAGCTTTGATCACGAAGCCCGCCTCAAGCCTCAGGTTTTTCGCCCCGCTTCTTGTTACTCCACCTATCGAGCACTTGAGCTTTGATCACCAAGCCCGCCTCAAGCCTCAGGATCTTCACAAGACAGCTCCCAGGTTACTCCGCCTCTCCTCAGGTTTTTCTCCCCGCTTCCAGTTACTCCACCTCTCGAGCACTTGAGCTTTGATCACCAAGCCCGCCTCAAGCCTCAGGATCTTCACTAGACAGCTGCCAGGTTACTCCGCCGCTTGTTGCTTAATCCAAAGCAAGGACCTTTGGTTGTCACAATTGAATGTAACAAACTCCAATCTGACCGCAAGCTATCGTTGAATCAACTTTGATGTAGAGCAGCTTCGGTCACCTTCTAGATGTGTAGCAGTTTAAGCTTTGTAACTCTCTCAAACACTAAGATGTGTTTTTCTCGCTGTTCTTGAATATCAGGATGATATTCCGGATTGAGCACTTGCACTTGAACGTTTGAATCAGACACCTCTAAAGATTTTCGAATTAAAACCAACTAACTCCTTTTTTTTTTTTGAACTTGTGTCTTCACATCCTTTTTATATGAGAGTTGAGGAATAATTCCGTTGGAGGGAAAATTATTCCGTTTGAAATCTGTCTCCCATGCTATGTATGGGACTTGCATCTTTTCAGCATTTTTCATGGAGTGGTGGTCTTGTAACTTGAACCTTTTGTTTGGTAGTGGATATTCCATAATCCACTTTCTTGAGTCCATGCTCCACTTGCTACTTTTGGTAAAAGTTACTCTTTTTAAATTCCCATTGATCCTCGTTTTAGGGAATAAGACCGACTTTGGATTAGTGCACCTTCTATCCGTTTGTTGTGGAATTCTGATGTGGCATCCACTTCTGGCACCTCCTTAATATTTTATCTCCATGATATTCTTCTTCTCCAAACTTTATTCATGCTTCCTGACCGTCATTCAGCCTTTTGGAGAAGTGTCAGTTTATCGAGACCAAGATTGATGTCTCGATTGTTTGATGTCTTGATCCCCATGTATCGAGAAATCTATCTCTCGAACTCTGCTTATGTCTCGAACTGGGTTGTTGTATCGAGAGATCCTATCTCTCGGACTCTGCTTATGTCTCGAGACTTAGTTGATGTCTCGCAGACCCTTATTCCTCCAGTGTTGTCCCGTGCCTTCTTCTGATCTATCTATAAGATTACAACACGAGACTTTCTAAGATGTTCACACAAGTTTCACCTTAAGCTTAAATATTTTCCGAGTTGANAAGATACAACCGGGTAACTTGAGCTCAACTCGGAAAATATTTAAGCTTAAGGTGAAACTTGTGTGAACATCTTAGAAAGTCTCGTGTTGTAATCTTATAGATAGATCAGAAGAAGGCACGGGACAACACTGGAGGAATAAGGGTCTGCGAGACATCAACTAAGTCTCGAGACATAAGCAGAGTCCGAGAGATAGGATCTCTCGATACAACAACCCAGTTCGAGACATAAGCAGAGTTCGAGAGATAGATTTCTCGATACATGGGGATCAAGACATCAAACAATCGAGACATCAATCTTGGTCTCGATAAACTGACACTTCTCCAAAAGGCTGAATGACGGTCAGGAAGCATGAATAAAGTTTGGAGAAGAAGAATATCATGGAGATAAAATATTAAGGAGGTGCCAGAAGTGGATGCCACATCAGAATTCCACAACAAACGGATAGAAGGTGCACTAATCCAAAGTCGGTCTTATTCCCTAAAACGAGGATCAATGGGAATTTAAAAAGAGTAACTTTTACCAAAAGTAGCAAGTGGAGCATGGACTCAAGAAAGTGGATTATGGAATATCCACTACCAAACAAAAGGTTCAAGTTACAAGACCACCACTCCATGAAAAATGCTGAAAAGATGCAAGTCCCATACATAGCATGGGAGACAGATTTCAAACGGAATAATTTTCCCTCCAACGGAATTATTCCTCAACTCTCATATAAAAAGGATGTGAAGACACAAGTTCAAAAAAAAAAAAGGAGTTAGTTGGTTTTAATTCGAAAATCTTTAGAGGTGTCTGATTCAAACGTTCAAGTGCAAGTGCTCAATCCGGAATATCATCCTGATATTCAAGAACAGCGAGAAAAACACATCTTAGTGTTTGAGAGAGTTACAAAGCTTAAACTGCTACACATCTAGAAGGTGACCGAAGCTGCTCTACATCAAAGTTGATTCAACGATAGCTTGCGGTCAGATTGGAGTTTGTTACATTCAATTGTGACAACCAAAGGTCCTTGCTTTGGATTAAGCAACAAGCGGCGGAGTAACCTGGCAGCTGTCTAGTGAAGATCCTGAGGCTTGAGGCGGGCTTGGTGATCAAAGCTCAAGTGCTCGAGAGGTGGAGTAACTGGAAGCGGGGAGAAAAACCTGAGGAGAGGCGGAGTAACCTGGGAGCTGTCTTGTGAAGATCCTGAGGCTTGAGGCGGGCTTGGTGATCAAAGCTCAAGTGCTCGATAGGTGGAGTAACAAGAAGCGGGGCGAAAAACCTGAGGCTTGAGGCGGGCTTCGTGATCAAAGCTCAAGCGCTCGATATTGTACTAGAAAGGGAAGTTTTTAGTGCAATCCTTCCAGGGAGTTTCTGGTAGAAGAGTGGACGTAGGCGGGTTGGCCGAACCACTTAAAAATTCTCTCTCGCATTTTCTTTCTGTTTTTATCTCTCGCTAACTCTCGAACTGCACTACATATAAACATACCTCTCGAACTAACTCAAACTCGTGCTAATTAAAAGGGGATAACTTTTCCGTTGCGCATATGTGACACCCCCAACCTCACACCGGCTGAGATAGCTAAAGCTCAACACAACAGCTGCCAATCTCAACCAACAAACCAAACATAGCGGAAGCGAATTTAAAACTTAAGGGGCGTCATGCCACATCTAGGTATAACACAGCCTAGATGCACAGGCTAATCATAAAACGGACTAAGCTGTCATGGATATAAACCAAGATAAAATTCTCAAAACATAAACCACAATCATCGAAAGTACTCAAACCACTAATCCAGAGTATACTAATAATATCTCAAGGCACACAGGCCAAAACCAAAGTCTAAACAAGGTAAACTAAGGCTAAACATCCTCATAAGGAAAGCTCTAGCGCGCTCTCGCATAACTACTCCATACCTGGAAAACACACAAAGAACCATTAGCAAAAGAATGCTAAGCAACCACCATTCACACCCGCAAGGAGATATAGATATACATAAGCTTGTAAATAGGTTTACACACCCATATAGAATATAAACACCAACGAACTGTTCAGTAGTTGAAAACGATACTCAACAATAATAAGCTGAACGAATCACAAACCAAGACTCAGTCAAACAAAGCCAATAGCCAACAACAAAGCATAATGCAATAACGAACCATAACCGAGATCCATAAGGTATCGACCGAATTAGCATAAGGAGCTCACAAAACGGACCAAGAAGGAACCCCAACTCCAACCTCCAAACCAAGTCAACCCAACCACCAAACCAAGTCAAACCACATAGTCAGAAGTCAGGAGTCAAGAGTCAATCCCGGAAAAACCGGTACACAGGGGTGACCAACCCAAAGTCAGTGGTCAAGAGCCAAACCCGGAAAACCGGTACACAGGGGTGATGAGCCCAATCACAGGGACCGAAGTCCAATCACAGGGGTAATCAACCCAATCACAGGGACCGAAGTCCAAAGTCAGAAGTCAATAGTAGCACAGTCAATAGTAGCACAGTCAATAGTAGCCAACAACCACCAACAACCTCAACCAAACCACCATCACAACCTCATACTCCAACATCACTCAAAGCAACCAAAACAAAGTGTTCATCTCAAATATGAACACAAACCAACTCCCAGATAATGAATCAAAGGATCAATAGATCAAGAATACCAAAAATGGAAACCAAAGACATGAATCAATACTCCAAGCTAAGGTATAAAATACCCAATAAATGACATGAATAAATACTCCAAAGACATAGTAAAATACCCAACAAAACAATCCAACAATAATTAGAAACAAAGGAGAATAACAGACAACAACAACAGAGAAACCGTTCACTGGAAATCAACTCCCAGTGAACTTGCGGAACACTCTCACGGATCACTGCCTTCCGCCAGTCTCCTCCGCGAGAAGGAGACGGCCTCCCTCGGCGGACCACCCTCCTCCGCCCAAGCCAACCGTCGCCACCTTGCGGATCGCCCTCGCGGGTTACATTGTGCCGTTCAGGTCTTCCGCAAGGCCAACCCAAATCCCTTCCAGAGACAGTTCAACCCAGATCAACAAATCCCACTTCCAGAATACAAAATCAGACCAAATACACTCACATTTCATCCCAGTTAAGGTAAACTTGTGTGAACATCTTAGAAAAATATTTCTCATCTTAGAAAGAATCTTATAGATAGATCAGAAGAAGGCACGGGACAACACTGGAGGAATAAGGGTCTGCGAGACATCAACTAAGTCTCGAGACATAAGCAGAGTCCGAGAGATAGGATCTCTCGATACAACAACCCAGTTCGAGACATAAGCAGAGTTCGAGAGATAGATCTCTCGATACATGGGGATCAAGACATCAAACAATCGAGACATCAATCTTGGTCTCGATAAACTGACACTTCTCCAAAAGGCTGAATGACGGTCAGGAGCATGAATAAAGTTTGGAGAAGAAGAATATCATGGAGATAAAAATATTAAGGAGGTGCCAGAAGTGGATGCCACATCAGAATTCCACAACAAACGGATAGAAGGTGCACTAATCCAAAGTCGGTCTTATTCCCTAAAACGAGGATCAATGGGAATTTAAAAAGAGTAACTTTACCAAAAGTAGCAAGTGGAGCATGGACTCAAGAAAGTGGATTATGGAATATCCACTACCAAACAAAAGGTTCAAGTTACAAGACCACCACTCCATGAAAAATGCTGAAAAGATGCAAGTCCCATACATAGCATGGGAGACAGATTTCAAACGGAATAATTTTCCCTCCAACGGAATTATTCCTCAACTCTCATATAAAAAGGACGTGAAGACACAAGTTCAAAAAAAAAAAGGAGAGTTGGTTCAATTCGAAAATCTTAAGAGGTGTCTGATTCAAACGTTCAAGTGCAAGTGCTCAATTGGAATATCATCCTGATATTCAAAACAGCGAGAAAAACATCTTAGTGTTTGAGAGAGTTACAAGCTTAAACTGCTACACATCTAGAAGGTGACCGAAGCTGCTCTACATCAAAGTTGATTCAACGATAGCTTGGGTCAGATTGGAGCTTGTTACATTCAACTGTGACAACCAAAGGTCCTTGCTTTGGATTAAGCAAGAAGAGGCGGAGTAACCTGGCAGCTGTCTAGTGAAGATCCTGAGGCTTGAGGCGGGCTTGGTGATCAAAGCTCAAGTGCTCGAGAGGTGGAGTAACTGGAAGCGGGGAGAAAAACCTGAGGAGAGGCGGAGTAACCTGGGAGCTGTCTTGTGAAGATCCTGAGGCTTGAGGCGGGCTTGGTGATCAAAGCTCAAGTGCTCGATAGGTGGAGTAACAAGAAGCGGGGCGAAAAACCTGAGGCTTGAGGCGGGCTTCGTGATCAAAGCTCAAGCGCTCGATATTGTACTAAAAGGGAAGTTTTAGTGCAATCCTTCCAGGGAGTTTCTGGAAGAAGAGTGGACGTAGGCGGGTTGGCCGAACCACTTAAAAATCTCTCTCGCATTTACTTTCTGTTTTTATCTCTCGCTAACTCTCGAACTGCACTACATATAAACATACCTCTCGAACTAACTCAAACTCGTGCTAATTAAAAGGGGATACTTTTCCGTTGCGCATATGTGACACCCCCAACCTCACACCGGGCTGAGATAGCTAAAGCTTAACACAACAGCTGCCAATCTCAACCAACAAACGAAACATAGCGGAAGCGAATTTAAAACTTAAGGGGCGTCATGCCACATCTAGGTATAACACAGCCTAGATGCACAGGCTAATCATAAAACGGACTAAGCTGTCATGGATATAAACCAAGATAAAATTCTCAAAACATAAACCACAATCATCGAAAGTACTCAAACCACTAATCCAGAGTATACTAATAATATCTCAAGGCACACAGGCCAAAACCAAAGTCTAAACAAGGTAAACTAAGGCTAAACATCCTCATAAGGAAAGCTCTAGCGCGCTCTCGCATAACTACTCCATACCTGGAAAACACACAAAGAACCATTAGCAAAAGAATGCTAAGCAACCACCATTCACACCCGCAAGGAGATATAGATATACATAAGCTTGTAAATAGGTTTACACACCCATATAGAATATAAACACCAACGAACTGTTCAGTAGTTGAAAACGATACTCAACAATAATAAGCTGAACGAATCACAAACCAAGACTCAGTCAAACAAAGCCAATAGCCAACAACAAAGCATAATGCAATAACGAACCATAACCGAGATCCATAAGGTATCGACCGAATTAGCATAAGGAGCTCACAAAACGGACCAAGAAGGAACCCCAACTCCAACCTCCAAACCAAGTCAACCCAACCACCAAACCAAGTCAAACCACATAGTCAGAAGTCAGGAGTCAAGAGTCAATCCCGGAAAAACCGGTACACAGGGGTGACCAACCCAAAGTCAGTGGTCAAGAGCCAAACCCGGAAAACCGGTACACAGGGGTGATGAGCCCAATCACAGGGACCGAAGTCCAATCACAGGGGTAATCAACCCAATCACAGGGACCGAAGTCCAAAGTCAGAAGTCAATAGTAGCACAGTCAATAGTAGCACAGTCAATAGTAGCCAACAACCACCAACAACCTCAACCAAACCACCATCACAACCTCATACTCCAACATCACTCAAAGCAACTAAAACAAAGTGTTCATCTCAAATATGAACACAAACCAACTCCCAGATAATGAATCAAAGGATCAATAGATCAAGAATACCAAAAATGGAAACCAAAGACATGAATCAATACTCCAAGCTAAGGTATAAAATACCCAATAAATGACATGAATAAATACTCCAAAGACATAGTAAAATACCCAACAAAACAATCCAACAATAATTAGAAACAAAGGAGAATAACAGACAACAACAACAGAGAAACCGTTCACTGGAAATCAACTCCCAGTGAACTTGCGGAACACTCTCACGGATCACTGCCTTCCGCCAGTCTCCTCCGCGAGAAGGAGACGGCCTCCCTCGGCGGACCACCCTCCTCCGCCCAAGCCAACCGTCGCCACCTTGCGGATCGCCCTCGCGGGTTACATTGTGCCGTTCAGGTCTTCCGCAAGGCCAACCCAAATCCCTTCCAGAGACAGTTCAACCCAGATCAACAAATCCCACTTCCAGAATACAAAATCAGACCAAATACACTCACATTTCATCCCACTTAGAGTCCAAAAATAGGGAAATCCATAACATCATTGATCATACAACACAAGACAAATGATCAAGATGAAAACCAACAAAATACATCCAAGAAATATGCCAAATAACAAGAAATTTCAGGATTTCCAACACCAAGATCATTATATATAGAATAGGTGAATAAAATAGATTTGATGGACATGGATGGTTACCTCAAAGAGCTTTTCCTATTCCAACAAGCCTTTTGCTAGCTCACAAAGCCCCACCTTCACCTTGATCATCTTTTTCCCAAAGAACCCCAAAAGAACACTTATAAGATTATGTAAAAAGACTATCTAAAACACAAAATGCAAGATGGATTCTAGGATAGATGCACTTACCCACTCCCAACCAAGCTTAAAAGAGCAACCTTTACTTGAAATCTTGTAGGGAAAATGAAGATGAATTCTTAGGGAATTTGAGAGGAAAATGGCGTGTAGGAGTATAGGGTAGGAGGAAGAAAGAGTGAAAGTCTTAGGGTAATTTGATCTTCAAATTATATACCAAGAATACATACAATATTTAGGTTGTAAGACATTAAATGATGTGGGCTTAAGTAACTTATAAAATAATGGGTGTAGGAAATAAATATAATCAAGACTAGTAAGTTGGGCTTATTAAATTCACCCCTTACAAATTAAATACAAGAATTAGCCCATAAGAATGTCTTAGGATCAATATATATACATATATAATGTATGATCAAGAATGTGGGCTTGTAAGAATATTTAATAACAAACATTGTAAGGGTCCAAATTGAATAAAATCCCTTACAAGAATAAATTCAATTAGTTGGGCTCTTGATTAGAATAATTAAATTAGGCTCAAGAAATATATACATATATATATATATATATATCAAATTGAAGGAATTAGCCCAATTGGAATTAAATTAAATTGCCCGAAGGAATTAATTATCGAACGAAAGGCTTGAACGAATTTACGGGGTGTTACAGCATAAAACTTTGTCTTCATCTTGTGAGGTATCGGACCTAAACATCCTAAGTCCAATACACACGAGAGGTCGAAAAAGATTTGCAAAATCTTATACAAGTCTATTC